>NC_079200.1:30283207-30583207 GCF_029499605.1 Hyla sarda
TGTCTTTGATATCTTTGTAAATATAAAAAGCAGTTCAGTCCACTCCTAAGTAAAACCTTCTGGAACTACAATGTTACTGAATAGTAAGAGAAGCAAATACAGTGGTCCCTCAACATACGATGGTAATCCGTTCCAAATGGACCATCGTTTGTTGAAACCATCGTATGTTGAGGGATCCATGCAATGTAAAGTATAGGACAGTGGTCTTCAACCTGCAGACCTCCAGATGTTGCAAAACTACAACACCCAGCATGCCCGGACAGCCAACGGCTGTCCGGGCATGCTGGGAGTTGTAGTTTTGCAACATCTGGAGGTCTGGAGGTTGAAGACCACTGGTATTGGAGGTTATACTCACCTGTCCCCGTCGCTCCGGACCGCCCCCGCTCGTCACCGCTGCCCTGGATGTCGCCGTCCATCGCTGTCGCCGCGTCCCCGGGGTGTCCCCGACGCTCCGGCAAGGCCTCTGCTTCCCCGGCATCCTCGCTCTCCGTCGTTGCCATCACGTCGCTACGCACGCCGCTCCTATTGGATGACGGGACGGCACGCGCAGCGACGTGATGACGACGATGAAGAGCGCCGACGATGCAGGGGATCCCGAAGAGGATGCGCCGGAGCCCCGAGGACAGGTAAGTGATCGTCAGCGGACCACACGGGGCACCGTAAACGGCTATCCGGTGGCAGCTGCAGCAGTCTGCGCTGCCGGATAGCCATTTATGCGATGGCCCCGACATACAAAAGCATCGTATGTTGAAATGATCGTATGTTGGGGCCATCGTAGGTCGGGGGGGGGGGGGTCACTGTACATAAGAAGAAAACAGTTGTTATCTGATGGAAATACTGTCAGATTACATTACATGCGAATAAGAAGCTAAAGTATGAGGGATCTATAAAATAATGCTATATGCTACATGCAAACATGTAAGTAAGGTAGTGACCGTGGAAGGCCGGAGGGTCCCGAGTGACAATGTGAAATGTCTGATTTATTATTCATTCCATGCCTAGAAAACAGAGTTAAATATTTAGTGGCTCTGGAAAAGACAGCGATCAGAAAGGGACTGGGGAAATGAAATAGATATAGGGGCTTCTGAACCGCAGTCCGCGACAGAAAGCGAACACACAGCTAGATCTGCCTTCATGTGAGGAGAAGGTACAACAAGAAGGCCGCTCCTCCCCGCGTCACACTGTGCTACCTGCCAGTATATCAATCGACAGGATAGAAAAAGAGTCTCTCATTCTTGTCGCACTGTTGTCTTCTCCAAGTAAAGTTGCCATGGTGTACAGGATTCCTGTGGTTCACACTTATAGGTGTCTAGGGAAGTGCGCCGTCTTGTTTCTCTTCACGTCTTCAGTGTACATGCCTGTGACAAGCTTCACTACATTACCTGAGGCCATTAGTAAGAATTAATCCTTCCAATATAAAAAAAAAGCATCAATAAGATATTTAAATTGCGCAGCATAGCCTTAAAGGGGTACTCCACTGGAAAACATTTCCTTTTAAATCAACTGGTGCCAGAAAGTTAAACAGATTTGTAAATTACTTCTATAAAAAATAAAAAAAAATTCCAATCCTTTCAGGACTTATCAGCTGCTGTATACTGCAGAGGCAATTCTTTTTGAATTTCCTTTCTGTCTGACCACAGTGCTCTCTACTGACACTTCTGTCCATTTTAGGAACTGTCCAGAGTAGGAGCAAATCCTCATAGCAAACCTCTCCTGCTCTGGACAGTTCCTGACATGGACAGAGGTGTCAGCAGAGAGCACTTGTGGTCAGGCAGAAAGGAAATTCAAAAAGAAAAGAACTTCCTGTGGATTGTAAAGCAGTTGATAAACACTGGAAGGATTAAGATTTTTTTTAAGAGAAGTAATTTACAAATCTGTTTAACTTTCTGGCACCAGTTAACTTCCAGTGGAGTACCCCTTTAACCCCTTAACGACGCAGGACATATATTTACGTCCTGCGCCGGCTCCCGCGATATGAAGCGGGATCGCGCCGCAATCCTGCATCATATCGCGTCGGTCCCGGCGCTCATCAACGGCCGGGACCCGCGGCTAATACCACACATCGCCGATCGTGGCGATGTGCGGTATTAACCCTTTAGAAGCGGCGGTCAAAGCTGACCGCCGCTTCTAAAGTGAAACTGAAAGTATCCCGGCTGCTCAGTCGGGCTGTTCGGGACCGCCGCGGTGAAATCGCGGCGTCCCGAACAGCTGATCGGACACCGGGAGGGCCCTTACCTCCTTACCTGCCTCCTCGGTGTCCGATCGACGAATGACTGCTCCGTGCCTGAGATCCAGGCAGGAGCAGTCAAGCGCCGATAATGCTGATCACAGGCGTGTTAATACACGCCTGTGATCAGGATGAGAGATCAGTGTGTGCAGTGTTATAGGTCCCTATGGGATAACAATGATCAGTGTGTGCAGTGTTATAGGTCCCTATGGGACCTATAACACTGCAAAAAAAAAGTAAAAAAAAATTGTTAATAAAGGTCATTTAACCCCTTCCCTAATAAAAGTTTGAATCACCCCCTTTTCCCATAAAAAAAATAAAAGTGTAAAAAAATAAATAAATAAACATATGTGGTATCGCCGCATGCGTAAATGTCCGAACTATAAAAATATATCATTAATTAAACTGCACGGTCAATGGCGTACGCGCAAAAAAATTCCAAAGTCCAAAAAAGCGTATTTTGGTCATTTTTTATACCATTAAAAAAATGAATAAAAAGTGATCAAAAAGTTCGATCAAAACAAAAATCATACCGATAAAAACTTCAGATCACGGCGCAAAAAATGAGTCCTCAAACAGCCCTGTACGTGGAAAAATAAAAAAGTTATAGGGGTCAGAAGATGACATTTTTAAACGTATAAATTTTCCTGCATGTAGTTATGATTTTTTACAGAAGTGCGACACAATCAAACCTATATAAGTAGGGTATCATTTTAACCGTATGGACCTACAGAATAATGATAAGGTGTAATTTTTACCGAAATATGCACTGCGTAGAAACGGAAGCCCCCAAAAGTTACAAAATGGCGTTTTTTTTTCCGATTTTGTCGCACAATGATTTTTTTTTCTGTTTCGCCGTGCATTTATGGGTAAAATGACTAATGTCACTGCAAAGTAGAATTGGCGACAATTTTTAAAAGGTAAGGAGGAAAAAACGAAAGTGCAAAAATGGAAAAACCCTGAGTCCTTAAGGGGTTAAAATGGTCTAGCTTACAAATTTCAGATTCCCCCCCCCCCCCCCCCCTTAAGATAAGTGTGGCTTAAAGGGTACTGATAATGGTGCACCTGGCAGCAGGATGTTCCCGAAAATATGGAGGCCTCTTCTGATCCTGTGACTTGCCTGAAGATTATCGTGGACAGGATATGTGGTCGGGATGTGAGGTTATGATGTCGGGATATAAGGATGGGATATGAGGTCGGGATATGAGGTCACAATATAAGGAGGAGATCGGGATATGAGGAAGGTATATGAGGTTGTGATGACTTTGGGATATGAGGTTGGGGTAGGAGGCCGGGATATAAGGTTGAGATATGAGGTTGGAAAATGAGGAAGGTATATGAGATCGTGATGAGTTCGGGATATGAGGACGGGATATAAGGATGAGATAAGAGGTAGGGATATGAGGACTGGATATAAGGTCGGGATATGAGGAAGGTATATAAGGTTGTGATGAGTTTGGGATATAAGGATGGGATATATGGATGAGATAAGAGGTTGGGATATGAGGACTGGATATGAGGTCGAAATGTGAGGACGAGATATGAGGAAGGTATATAAGGTTGTGATGAGTTTGGGATATGAGGTCGGAGTATGAGGTCGTGATATAAGGATAAGATATGAGGTCGGGATATGAGAAAGGCATATGAGGTCGTGATGAGTTTGCAATATGAGGTTGGGATATAAGAATGAGATATGAGGTTGGGATATGAGAAAGATATATGGCGTTGTGATGAGTTTGGGATATGAGGTCGGAGTATGAGGTCGGGATATAAGGATAAGATATGAGGTCGGGATATGAGAAAGGCATATGAGGTCGTGATGAGTTTGCAATATGAGGTTGGGATATAAGGATAAGATATGAGGTCGGGATATGAGAAAGGTATATGGCGTTGTGATGAGTTTGGGATATGAGGTCGGTATATGAGGACGAGAGCGTCATTGTTGCTTTTCCTGTCCTAGACGATTTAGGTAGAAAGACTGGACAATGCCAGATACTCTGCTAATAGACAAGCATTAACCCCTTAAGGACTGAGCGTTTTTCAGTTTTTGCACTTTCGTTTTTTCCTCCTTACATTTAAAAAATCATAACCCTTTCAATTTTGCACCTAAAAATCCATATGATGGCTTATTGTTTGCGCCACCAATTCTACTTTGTAATGACATCAGTCATTATACCCAAAAATCTACAGTGAAACGGAAAAAAAAATCATTGTGAGACAAAATTGAAAAAAAAAACTCCATTTTGTAACTTTTGGGGGCTTCCATTTCTACGTAGTACATTTTTGGGTAAAAATGAAACCTTATCTTTATTCTGTAGGTCCATACGATTAAAATGATACCCTACTTATATAGGTTTGATTTTGTTGTACTTCTGTAAAAAATCATAACTACATGCAGGAAAATGTATACATTTAAAATTGTCATCTTCGGAGCCCTATAACTTTTACATTTTACCATGTATGGGGCGGTATGAGGGCTCATTTTTTGCGCCATGATCTGAAGTTTTTAGCGGTACCATTTTTGTGTGGATCGGACTTGTTGATCACTTTTTATTCATTTTTTCATGATATAAAAAGTGACCAAAAATGCACTATTTTGGACTTTGGAATTTTTTTTTGCGCGTACGCCATTGACCGTGCGGTTTAATTAACTATATATTTTTATAAATCGGACATTTCCGCATGCGGCAATATGTTTATTTTTATTTTTATTTACACAGTTTTTTTTTTATGGTAAACTTTTAATAAAGGGAGGTGTTAAATGATCTTTATTCCCTTTTTTTGTGCAGTGTTATAGCTCCCATAGGGACCTATAACACTGCACACACTGATCTTTTACATTGATCACTGGTTTCTCATAAGAAACCATTGATCGATGATTCTGCTGCTTGACTGCTCATGCCTGGATTTCAGGCACTGAGCAGTCATTCGGCGATCGGACAGCGAGGAGGCAGGTGGGGATCCTCCAGCTGTCTTGTAAGCTGTTCGGGATGCCACAAATTTGCCGCGGCTATCCCAAACAGCTCCCTGAGCTAACCGGCATGGTTTCACTTTCATTTTAGATGAGGCGTTCAACTTTGAACGCCGCGTCTAAAGGGTTAATAGCGCGCGGCACCGCGATCACTGCCGCGCACTATTAACCACGAGTCCCGGCCGTTGTTAGAGGCCGGGCCCGACCCACTATGACACGTTGTGGCCCTGCGTTATAGAAAGGGAAAGGACTCATGACGTACCGGTACGTCATGAGTCCTTAAGGGGTTAAAACATACAGGGTGGGCCATTTATATGGATACACCTTAATAAAATGAGAATGGTTGGTGATATTAACTTCCTGTTTGTGGCACATTAGAATATGTGAGGGGGAAACTTATCAAGATGGATGGTGACCATGGCGGCCATTTTGAAGTTGGCCATTTTGAATTTTGAAGAGGGTCATGTGACACATCAAACTTATTGGGAATTTCACTAGAAAAACAATGATGTGCTTGGTTTTAACGTAACTTTATTCTTTCATGAGTTATTTACAAGTTTCTGACCACTTATAAAATGTGTTCAATGTGCTGCCCATTGTGTTGGATTGTCAATGCAACCCTCTTCTCTATATACTACTATATACACCGTAGGAGAAATGCTAGCACAGGCTTCAAGTATCCGTATACACTGCTATATACTACTATATACACCGCAGGAGAAATACTAGCACAGGCTTCCAGTATCTGTATACACTGCTATATACACCGCAGGAGAAATGCTAGCACAGGCTTCCAGTATCCGTATACACTGCTATATACTACTATATACACCGCAGGAGAAATGCTAGCACAGGCTTCCAGTATCCGTATACACTGCTATATACTACTATATACACCGCAGGAGAAATGCTAGCACAGGCTTCCAGTATCCGTAGTTTCAGGTGTTGCACATCCCGTATGTTCACAGCATAGACAATTGCCTTCAGATGACCCCAAAGATAAAAGTCTAAGGGGGTCAGATCGGGAGACCTTGGGGGCCATTCAACTGGCCCACGATGACCAAACCACTTTCCAGGAAACTGTTCATCTAGGAATGCTCGGACCTGACACCCATAATGTGGTGGTCACCATCTTACTGGAAAAACTCAAGGAACGTTCCAGCTTCAGTGCATAAAGAGGGAAACACATCATCATGTAGCAATTTCACATATCCAGTGGCCTTGAGGTTTCCATTGATGAAGAATGGCCCCACTATCTTTGTACCCCATATACCACACCATACCATCAATTTTTGTGTTCCAACAGTCTTGGAGGGATCTATCCAATGTGGGTTAGTGTCAGACCAATAGCGCTGGTTTTGTTTGTTAACTTCACCATTCACATAAAAGTTTCCTCATCACTGAACAAAATCTTCTGCGTAAACTGAGGGCCCTGTTCCAATTTTTGCGGTGTATATAGTAGTATATAGCAGTGTATACGGATACTGGAAGCCTGCACTAGCATTTCTCCTGCGGTGTATATAGTAGTATACAGTAGCATATAGAGAAGAGGGTTGCATTGACAATCCAACACAATGGGCAGCACATTGAACACATTTTATAAGTGGTCAGAAACGTGTAAATAACTCATGAAAAAATAAAGACATATTAAGACCAAGTACGTCATTGTTTTTCTTGTGAAATTCCCAATAGGTTTGATGTGTCACATGACCCTCTTCCTATTGAAAAAACAAAAGTTGGATTCAAAATGGCCGACTTCAAAACGGCCGCCATGGTCACCACCCATCTTGAAAAGTTTCCCCCCTCACATATACTAATGTGCCACAATCAGGAAGTTAATATCACCAACCATTCCCATTTTATTAAGGTGTATCTATATAAATGGCCCACCCTGTACATTTGTGCCTAAAACCCACATGCAAGCAGAGGTTTACACAAAAAAAACAAAAAAAACAAAATATGTAAAAATGGCAAATAACAGTGTGAAAAGTTCATATACGCCACAACTATCTACATCAACAACAGTTTGTGCTCTCAAAAAACACTAAAACAGAGACCTTGCAATATTTGGCCGTCATCCACAAATGTGTTAAAAATATATACTGCACACCGCAAACACCTCCTATACTACCAATTTGTACTTTTTTATTTATTTTTTGTTACAATGCGCAGTGTCCACCATCTATAGAGCTTCAGCTTAATAATTTATACACACAGTCGCCTTCACGCTACTTTGCATTAAACAATGATCATAAGCAACGATGGCATGAAAGTTTAACTTTTACATGAAGGGGTCGGCTTTGGTTGCAAATAAAATGCATTTTTGCAAAAAAAAATTAAATAAAAATAGATGTGAGGAGTTCATATTTACTACATTTTTGCTATACAAATGAAATTGGGGATTATATAGGTATTTTCATTGTCCATTCCCTTCTGCTATGGCCAGTTACTAGATGAGTGGGTGCTTCCTGCGTTTCGATAAAAGAAAAAAGAAAAAAAAAAAGTGATGCTGAGTGAGTGGCCATGAGGATGGAATTAAATTTTTTTTTTTTTTTTTCATTTTATGCTAGCCAGGGCCTTTGTGGCACAATTATGTGGCATCGGACAACCCCCTGTTTGGGAAACTAGAAAAAATTATTGTTTATGGCAGTGATCTCCAACCTGTGACCCTCCAGCTGTTTCAAAACTACAATTCCCAGCATGCCCGGACAGCCGTTGGCTGTCCGGGCATGCTGGGTATTGTAGTTTTGAAACAGCTGGAGGGCCACAATTTGGAAGCCAATGGTTAAAAGCGTACCTGTCAGATCTCACAAAAAAATTATAATAATAATAATATGTTACTCAGTACCTAATCCTGACGGTGTCCATTTTTATGCCTCTATCAGCTATATTTATTATAAAAATCCCTCTTTCCATTAGCTCACAGTGTTAGAGATCATCTCAGAGGAAGGGAGCGTGTCCCTCCTTGTGGTGGTGGGAGGTGATTGGTGTATGGTGGGAGGGGGTGTCTCCCTCCTTGTGGTGGTGGGAGGTGATTGGTGTATGGTGGGAGGGGGCGTCTCCCTCCTTGTGGTGGTGGGAGGTGATTGGTGTATGGTGGGAGGGGGCATCTCCCTCCTTGTGGTGGTGGGAGGTGATTGGTGTATGGTGGGAGGGAGCGTGTCCCTCCTTGTGGTGGTGGGAGGTGATTGGTGTATGGTGGGAGGGAGCGTGTCCCTTCTTGTGGTGGTGGGAGGTAATTTGTGTGTGGTGGGAGGGAGTGTGTCCCTCCTTGTGGTGGTGGGAGGTGATTGGTGTATGGTGGGAGGGAGCGTGTCCCTCCTTGTGGTGGTGGGAGGTGATTGGTGTGTGGTGGGAGGGAGCGTGTCCCTTCTTGTGGTGGTGGGAGGTGATTGGTGTGTGGTGGGAGGGGGCGTGTCCCTCCTTGTGGTGTTGGGAGGTTATTGGTGTATGGTGGGAGGGAGCGTGTCCCTCCTTGTGGTGGTGGGAGGTGATTGGTGTATGGTGGGAGGGAGCTTGTCCCTCCTTGTGGTGGTGGGAGGTGATTGGTGTATGGTGGGAGGGAGCGTGTCCCTCCTTGTGGTGGTGGGAGGTGATTGGTGTGTGGTGGGAGGGGGCGTGTCCCTCCTTGTGGTGTTGGGAGGTGATTGGTGTATGGTGGGAGGGAGCGTGTCCCTCCTTGTGGTGGTGGGAGGTGATTGGTGAATGGGGGGAGGGAGTGTGTCCCTCCTTGTGGTGGTGGGAGGGGATTGGTGTGTGGTGGGAGGGGGCGTGTCCCTCCTTGTGGTGGTGGGAGGTGATTGGTGTGTGGTGGGAGGGGGCGTGTCCCTCCTTGTGGTGGTGGGAGGTGATTGGTGTGTGGTGGGAGGGGGCGTGTCCCTCCTTGTGGTGGTGGGAGGTGATTGGTGTGTCTGTTCATGCAGCCTTGTCCATGAGTCATCTCTTGTCCATCACTCATGGACAAACATGATGCTGCTGCAGGACTGGTTAGTGTCCCAGTAGGTATGGGGATCCCTAGAGGTGGGATTTTCAGGAGCATTTCCTTATGAAATATTCAAAAAATGTAAACAACCCTATTACAAAAGGTCTTTAATTTTTATAAGTAACAACATATAAAAAGTTTTTGGATCTGACACTGCCTATTTAAAGCGATAGCCAGTAAGCATAAATGGGATTTATAACTGATAGAAATGAGTCATTCTTCTTCAGTGAGAATCTTTGTCACTATGACCGTAACATGTAAAAGGTATCACTAGAGAAGTGGTCAATGGATTTTACACTTAAATGGGTTGTCTGACGAAAATAAGAAATGCTCAGGTAGCTGGGAGAGAAAAAAAAAGTGATACTTACCTTTCTCGCTCCCTCTACACCGCTGCTGTTACAGAGTCTCGATCCCAAAGCACAGCATATCTGAGATCGGGGTGAGCAAATTCTGCTCAGAAATTCCGGTGCAGCAGAGTCCCATTGCTGGCAATGGGATTCTGCTGCACAGTGCACACTGCAGAGTTTTTCGCAGTGGACTTTCACCCGGAAAATCTGCTAGAAAAATCCTCCGAAAAATAAGCCAGAACATAGAACTCGTTTAATGTTCTGGCGGATCTCCGCTGTGCAGAAATTGCTGCCTATGGGGATATCGATGTCTGCACGGTCCTCGCGCCGACTGAATCAGTCGGCGCTGATCGGTGCTGCCCTCGGATTCCGCAATGTGAATTTTTGGTGTTTGCCAATCACCGGCCAAAGCGGGACATTGCTGCAGCCAGTGATTGCTGAGTTGCAGCATGACGTGTTGAGTACTCCTTTAAGCTTGAACCAAAAACTTAAATGGGCACTGTCAGATACAAAAACTTTTGATATGTTGTAAAGCATGTATAACCAATAGGTTTTGCAATTGTTTTCATTAGAACATTTTCAGTATTTCATACTGAAAAATCCAGTCAAACCACTGCCCCCCCTGCCTGCTTAGACACATACTAGTCCTGCTGTGTCCATGCGTCATCACCTATGTCATGGACACACTTCCTTGATTGACAGCTGTGAGTGCAGGGCTCATAGATGGAGGAAAAATCCTCCCACTGTCAGCTTGTGTCCCGCTACTGTCAGTGAGGACAAGCTGGGAGTTGTAGTTTTGCTAATGCTAGGGGAGATGTGAGCAGACAGCATACTGAGGGAGGGGGCGGAGACCGCAAAGTGAGGCCACGCCCCCTCCCTTGAGAGGAATTCAGACTAGTGAGCTAAATTAAAAGTGTAATAAAAAAAAAATAAAGGTGCTAGACACATAATAATTAGATGTACATGGTCAGGATTAGGTACTGAGTGATATGTTTAAAAAAAATTTGGTTGGATCTGACGGGTACACTTTAAGTAGCAAGGATGTGTCAGATAAATACTTTGCTACCAAATGATAAGTTCTTGGTAGGGAAATGCGTAACCTGCTCTATTTTTACAGTTTCTTTTCTTGCTGCTAAGGCTATGTTCACATCAGGGTTGTTCAAATCCGTTAAGATATGTCTGGTATTAACACATAACTGAGGTCACTCATAATGGGTATGAAACTGATGTTGACAGAGGTAAAATGGTAAAAGATTTTGTAAAACTTGCTTATAAAATAACGGATGGTTGACATACATTATTAGCCGTTAAAACGTCCGTTTCTGTCTGTTAATGTCCGTAATTTTTTTTCTGAGCATGCTCAGTAGCAATAACGGATGAAATAATGGATCAAAATAACAGAGTATAATGGAGTTACTTGCGTCACCATAGACGTCAATGTTAAATACTACATCCGTTATTTATGATGGGAAAAAAATCCTCCATGCACGTCTCTTCTCTGCTCAAAAAAAGTGCAAATTCAATGCAATGGACAGTAACAGTACAGCACAGACTTTAATAAGCCCACTGACATGAATGGGATCTGTTACCTTCTTTTTTCATCTCCGTTGCTCTTTTTTTTTTTATGAAGATGAAAAACGTTGATGTGAACCCAGCCTAACAATAACCAGATTTATAGAGCTGACCATCTTTTTTTTTTTTTCTATAATTTTTTTTTTTTTTTAACCAAATGTTTATTTCTCTGATCGGGACTTTTATCTGTCCTATGTCATTGCAACTAAAGCGAAATCTAAATAATACAATGAAACAGATATATCATCAACAACTTGGAAGTTGACACAGAAAACAATGTCAACTGTATAAAACATTGACAATATAAGCGCTTATCAGGACTGTTATTAGCCACCTATAAGTCTGAATAGAGAACACCCCAAATGCCACTATATGTGACCACATATATTGTGTCTATTAGGATCCAACACAGTACAGAATTTCGGATCTGAGAAATTCCACTTGGAAATTCCATTGCAGCAGCCTCCCGTTGGTTTCAATGGGATTCTACTGTACCATGTACACTGCTGAATTTGGAGACAGCCCATGTCCGAGAGGTCCTAGTGACGGCTGATTCATCCGGCGTCTGCTGCGCAAGGATAGGTGTGAATGGGTGCTTTTTGTGTGTGTGTGTGTGTGTGTGTGTTTTTTTTTTCAAAGGCATTTTTTCTCAAAAATAGCATACTCTGAGGCTATGGTTACATGCTAGAGCAGTGGTTCTTAACCTGGGTTCAATCGAACCCCAGGGGTTCGGTGAGACAGTCTCCGGGGTTCGGCGGGGAGGCCGCCGGGTGTTTTTGCCTTGGGACATCCCTGTGTACTGAAAGATGCTTTCGGAACACAGGGATGCCTCTGTAAAGTCCCTGCAGCCCCGCGTTTTACTTTAAAAACACGGGGATCGCGTGCGCCCATGGCAACGGAGCGCAGAGGAGCGGAGAAGCAAGAAGTACGCGTGCTGGGAGTTGGTAAGTGTTTACCAGCAGCGCGTCAGCTTCAGTGTCCCGACCAGTGATCCTCCGGTCCTGCTATGGCCGGACCCAAGGAACGGTGATCGGAACACTGAAGTGGGGCAGTATACAGGCATGCAGCCTCCAGCCATACTGTATGGCTGGAGGCTGTATGTCTGTGGGGGAACATACTGCACCTAATGTGGGGGGAACTATACTGCCAATGTAATGTGGGGGACTATACTGCCAGCCTAATGTGGGGGAACATACTGCCAGCCTTATGTGGGGGACTATATTGCACCTAATGTGGGGGAACATAATGCCAGCTTAATGTGGGGGACTATATTGCACCTAATGTGGGGGAATATACTGCCAGCTTAATGTGGGGGACTATATTGCACCTAATGTGGGGGACTATATTGCACGTAATGTGGGGGACTATATTGCACCTAATGTGGGGGAACATACTGCCAGCGTAATGTGGGGGATTATATTGCACCTAATGTGGGGGAACATACTGCCAGCTTAATGTGAGGGACAATATTGCACCTAATGTGGGGGAACATACTGCCGGCCTAATGTGGGGGGACTATATTGCACCTAATGTGGGGGGACTATATTGCACCTAATGGGGGGGAACATACTGCCAGCTTAATGTGGGGGACTATATTGCACCTAATGTGGGGGAACATACTGCCAGCCTAATGTGGGGGACTATATTGCACCTAATGTGAGGGACTATATTGCACCTAATGTGGGGGAACATACTGCCAGCCTAATGGTGAGGACTATATTGCACCTAATGTGGGGGACTATATTGCACCTAATGTGGGGGAACATACTGCCAGCCTAATGTGGGGGACTATATTGCACCTAATGTGGGGGACTATATTGCACCTAATGTGGGGGAACATACTGCCAGCCTAATGGTGCGGACTATATTGCACCTAATGTGGGGGAACATACTGCCAGCCTAATGTGGGGGACTATATTGCACCTAATGTGGGGGAACATATTGCCGGCTTAATATTGGTGACTATATTGCACCTAATGTGGGGGAACATACTGCCAGCCTAATGTGGGGGACTATATTGCACCTAATGTGAGGGACTATATTGCACCTAATGTGGGGGAACATACTGCCAGCCTAATGGTGAGGACTATATTGCACCTAATGTGGGGGACTATATTGCACCTAATGTGGGGGAACATACTGCCAGCCTAATGTGGGGGACTATATTGCACCTAATGTGGGGGACTATATTGCACCTAATGTGGGGGAACATACTGCCAGCCTAATGGTGCGGACTATATTGCACCTAATGTGGGGGAACATACTGCCAGCCTAATGTGGGGGACTATATTGCACCTAATGTGGGGGAACATATTGCCGGCTTAATATTGGTGACTATATTGCACCTAATGTGGGGGAACATACTGCCGGCCTTATGTGGGGGGGACTATATTGCACCTAATGTGGGGGAACATACTGCCAGCTTAATGTGGGGGACTATATTGCACCTAATGTGGGGGAACATACTGCCAGCCTAATGTGGGGGACTATATTGCACCTAATGTGGGGGGGACTATATTGCACCTAATGTGGGGAAACATACTGCCAGCTTAATGTGGGGGACTATATTGCACCTAATGTGGGGGACTATATTGCACCTAATGTGGGGGAACATACTGCCAGCCTAATGTGGGGGACTATATTGCACCTAATGTGGGGGAACATACTGCCAGCTTAATGTGGGGGACTATATTGCACCTAATGTGGGGGAACATACTGCCGGCCTAATGTGGGGGACTATATTGCACCTAATGTGGGGGAGACTATATAGCACCTAAAGTGGGGGAACATACTGCCAGTGTAATGTGGGGGACTATATTGCTCCTAATGTGGGGGAACATACTGCCAGCCTAATGGTGCGGACTATATTGCACCTAATGTGGGGGAACATACTGCCAGCCTAATGTGGGGGACTATATTGCACCTAATGTGGGGGGACTATACTGCCGGCTTAATGTGGGGGACTATATTGCACCTAATGTGGGGGAACATACTGCCAGCCTAATGTGGGGGACTATATTGCACCTAATGTGGTGGGACTATACTGCTGGCCTAATGTGGGGGACTATATTGCACCTAATGTGGGGGAACATACTGCCAGCTTAATGTGGGGGACTATATTGCACCTAATGTGGGGGAACTATACTGCCAACCTAATGTGGGGGAACTACAACCTAATGTGGGGGAAACTATACTGCCAATCTAATGTGGGGGAACTATACTGCCAACCTAATGTGGGGGGACTTATACTGCCAACCTAATGTGGTGGAACTACAACCTAATGTGGGGGGAACTATACTGCCAACCCTAATGTGGGGGAACTACAACCTAATGTGGGGGGATCTATACTGCCAACCTAATGTGGGGGGAGCTGTGCTGCCTACCTAATGTGTAAATATATACTTAAATATATACCTCCTATGTTTTGAATTTGAAAAAAATCATATTTTATTTGTTCAATTAAGAGGGGTTTGGTGAATGCGCATATGAAACTGGTGGGGTTCAATACCTCCAACAAGGTTAAGAACCACTGTGCTAGAGATTCCGCAGCAGCAGAGTCCAATTGATTTCAATGGGATTCTGCTGCACTGTTCACATAGCAGAATTTCCACGCTGGAAACATCTAACACGGAAATTAATATTTTGGTGCCAGCAGAAAGAATAGCGATGTCTATGAGACGGCGCATTTCCAAACGGTTTCAGCGTCGGGATGTTCTGCCAGCACTCCGCTGTCAGGGGAATGTCCATTCACAGATTTCCCTTGCAGACATTCACCCATGTGAGCACAGCCTAAGGCCTCGTTCACATGGCAGAATTTCCATGGTGGAAACATTTGCTGCTGAAATTTCTATTCCGGCCTCTACAGAAAGAATTGACATGTAAACTCTATCCCCGGAATCTGCATCGGAGACAAAGCATTTCCGAGAGATCCTAGCGCCAACATGTTCTGGCAGACAGCGGGCGCATTCTGCTGATGCTAGGACCATCCGCCGTGTGAATATACCCTAAGGGTTCATTCACATTATGGAATCAATGCCTACAAATATTTTCCCAGGCGAAGCTGAAATTCCAATAGGAGGTTGCTTCACCAGAATTCCCGAATGGAGTTTTAAAGGGCAAGTACACTTGGAAATTCTGTAGTTTGAAACTTGCCTCATTATGGTGTTTTTATCCAAACAGCTTGTGTCTTTTTGTCTCATTAACTTCCATGGTTTTTCTTTCCTGCTTAGGGTATGTTAACAGGGCGGAATTTTTGTGTGGAATTCCGCCATAATTTACTGTCTTATGACTTAAATGGGATTCTGCAGTTCTATTCAGACAGCAGAATTTCCACAAAATCCCATTGAAATCAATGGGGCTTGAATTTCTGCGGAATTCTGTGTTCTCAGAACACAGAAATTCCGCAGAAATTCTGCAATTCTATTTAGCAAGCTTTGCTGAACAGAATTGCTGCTGAATTACAGGAATTGCGCTGTGTAAAAAGACCCTTACTAAGATGCAGTTCTAAATGAGAGTTTTTGTGGCATTTTTATAGACTGCGAATCTTGTGATACAAAGAGAAGGCATAGAACCACATGACCCAAGAGAGCATCATTTACGAAGGGATGAATGGGCAATAAAAAAAAATGTATGTGCTAAAACATACTATTTGGAAAGGAAACAAAATTCTCACAAAATGTGTAAAAAAAAAAAAAAAAAAGGAAGCACCAAAAAAATCGTGACGCTTTTAAGCGTGCCTAATGTGGTCACCAATACAGAAAAGAAAAAAGGAGGCAGGAGAACTCTGAAAAGGAAAATACTTTTATATAAATGAACAGCAGCAGGGGTGTGAAAGTATCATCTTTTTACTAGATTACAGCGATGTGTAAGTGGATTGGCTTTAAAGGGGTACTCCGGTGGAAAACCATTTTTTTTAAATCAATTGGTCCCAGAAAGTTGAACAAATTTGTAAATGACTTCCATTTAAAAATCTTAATCCTTCCAGTACTTATCAGCTGCTTTATGCTATAGAGGAAGTTCTTTTCTTTTTGAATTTTTTTTCCGTCTGACCACAGTGCTCTCTGCTGCCACCTCTGTCCATATCAGGAACTGTCCACAGCAGGAGAGGTTTGCTACGGGGATTTTCTCCTACTCTGCACAGTTCCCGCCATGGACAGAGGTGTCAGCAGAGAGCACTGTGGTCAGACAGAAAAGAAATTCAAAAAGAAAAGAATTTCCTCTGAAAGGATTTACGATTTTTAAATAGAAGTCATTTACAAATCTGTTTAACTTTCTGGCACCAGTTGAAAAAAAAAAAAAAATAGTTTTCCACCGGAGTACCCCTTTAAACATATGGAATATTTACAAACTCAAGGCAAATGTTTAAAGACAATGCCACGTGACGTGACCTACAAAGTCAAAAAAACATTTAAAAAACAGATAGATGATGTGTGGACATAACCACACAAGGGGTTAATCATATATACAAAACCTTACATTCATAGCATAACATACCTCTCCCCCCCCCCCCCCTCTCCGATCCCGAGCAGGGAGCCCCTCTCTTCTGACACTCAGACCTAGGTGGGCCTCTTCTAGGTCAAAGAAGTTTCAGCTCCGAAACCCTAACTTCATAAATCTGCATCCCGCAGCATCATGTCAGATCTAAAAAAAAAAAAAAAATAACATTTAGTCAGATCCCTAAGGACTTAGGCCTAAAGCACACATCCCAAACAGTAATAGGGAGCGCAGTTGTGTGTCTACAATGTTCACATGTGATGCTAGTGTGAGTGTGTCTCTACCTACCGTATATACTCGAGTATAAGCCGAGTTTTTCAGCACGATTTTTCGTGCTGAAAACGCCCCCCATGGCTTATACTCGAGTGAACTCCCCGCCTGTCAATCCCTTCAGTGGTCTTCAACCTGCGGACCTCCAGATGTTGCAAAACTACAACTCCCAGCATGCCCGGACAGCCATCGGCTGTCCGGGCATGCTGGGAGTTGTAGTTTTGAAACCTCTGGAGGTCCGCAGGCTGAAGACCACTGCGGCCTTCATCATCATCCAGACCCCCCCTTTAGTTTTCTACTCACCTCCCCTCGGCGGGACGTTAGGGTGAGCTGGTCCGGGCCATCTATGCTGCAGGGACCGTCCGGTGGGGAGGGTTAGTCGTTCCGGGCTGACCATTTTCACCCCTCTTCTCCGTGCTCCGGGCCTGCCCCGGACTAGTGACGTTGCCTTGACGACGACGCACAGGGACGCGCATGAACGTCCCTGTGCGGCGTCGTGAAGGCGAACCTCCAGAGGTTTCAAAACTACAACTCCCAGCATGCCTGGACTGCCGATGGCTGAGGGGATTGACAGGCGGTGATGATGAGGGGGGGGGGTAGATGATGACGGGGGTCTGGATGATGACAGGGGGGGGATGATGACATGGGGGGGATGATGTATTTCCCGCCCTAGGCTTATTGTCGAGACAATAACTTTTCCTGGGTTTTTGGGGTGAAATTAGGGGCCTCGGCTTATATTCGGGTGGGCTTATACTCGAGTATATACGGTACATTTTTCTTTAGGAGCACAAATAAGACCCCAGAAACACCTTCATTTAAAAAGAGAAATGTACAAGGCCATAAAATCTATTGACATCCCACTTGGCAGAGTTCCCAGAATGTAACTGTAGCAACTATGGTCAGGGTTTACCTTTATTTATAAGGAGTGTCAGGACAGTCTTATATCTGTCACTGGATTCAACAATAAATTCTTAAGAGGAGAAGGGACAATGAAGAGAAGAACAGACAGTATAGATGAATGAAGTCACATATCCCCTTAGTTATGTGGTGACCCAGTACGGAGTCATGTATTCCTCTGTACTTCTGCCCATCCTGTCTGGCAGATCCAGCTCAATGTCCGTCATGGGTCCCCTCTCCCTAGAACTCTCTTTATTACATTAAGGATTGTATTACTAATGTATTGTTGTACCAGAGTTAATATAATGTATTTTATACGCACTGTTGCCTTAAATCTATGTTGCTAAGGAGCCTTTGTTGTCAAGGGGAGTATGCAAGGTGAACAGGTGGCTTGTCAGTGACCAATGGGATCTCTCTAAACAGCCCCCCTTATATAGTGAGGTCAGGGTTCTCTTGAGCCTTAGCTGAGGTACAGTGAAGTGAGGAGCTGAGGAGTCTGTGTGATCCAGAAGAAGGCCTGAGGCCTAGTCCTCCAACCACGCTTCTACTGCAAGTTAACCCCTGGCCTGCACCTGTAGGGAAAGTCAAAGCTGCAAGGTAGGAACTAAACTAATGGGGAAACTACAGAAGTCAAAGTCCAGTCAAGATAGTCAAGTCTGTTGTGATGCCTGGGGGAGTAGGGTGTATGGGGTGTAGCTGTGCGGTGACTAAAGGGTGTCTTGTTAACCCTTTCTATTTGCGACGCCAGGGTGAGGGCTATTCTCTGTATGATTGTCCTACCGCCACCCTTCCCAAGAGGAACAGGAACAGTCCATACAACAGAGTCTATTAGAGCTTGACAAGTGGTTGGGACCTCGTGAGTCTATTGAGCTTAAGAAGGTAATTGTTGAGGTGATCCACTGGATTTAGGGGATTTAGTTTCGGTCCAGTAGTCACGCTAGCTTTATCAGGGATTTAGATGTTAACTCACGGTTTAGCTTAGGCTGAGGCCGGCAGGTGTTAGGCCTAGCGTGTCTTTGAAAGTTGTGCAGATCTGTCCTGCTAGTCCGGCATCCACGAGAGCAGCAACCCAAGAGAGCGATCATTGGCTACAGCTCCCTTATATGGGCAGGGGCTGGACTAAAGCTCACTGGTCCATACAACTGTCAATCTCCTGCACAGAGAGTTATGGGTAACCATGTGACCCAAGGACCTCCAAAGGTCCTCCAACATACAATAGAGGAATTAACATAGTCACATGACCGAAGGTCCTGCGACACTAACAAGGTAAGTAGACTAATATACACTATATTAAGTATACACATTATTAAATTTATACATAATAGCATTATAAAATTAGAGTAGAAGGAGGCAACTAGGGGCTGTCCCACCTGGGGAACCCTACCTGAACATAGTAACTCTGACCACCATACAAGGTACGGTATGCAATAGGGTACCGGGACACAACACTGTCAATTACGTAATTCAAGCGTGGCTGCCTCAGTCAAGTCAATTATAACTACAAGTCCCAGCAAGTTGATAAGCTTCCCTAACTTCACCCTGCAACTATTTGGTGCTGTTTAGACGGTAACACCTTGTCTGCCTCAGTAAAGAGCTATTGTTCTGTAACCTTGCTTCGGAGTAATTATTTGCCCCGTGCCTGGCCCAGGAATTATCGGCTATACCTGGGGTGGTGAAATAGATAAACCATGCCCTGGCGTCACAATCACAGAGGGTTAATAACATCTGCCCTTCCATACCCGTCAGCACAGTTAGACCTAGGGTTGCCACCTGGCCAGTATTTTACTGTCACAGCTGGTATTTTGTCCACCCTGCCAGTATTTTTATATTAAAAATACCGGCAATGCAAAGGCCGGTATTTATCCAACCAATCCTCCAACTCCCAGAATGTTGCACCATATGCTATACCAGTGTTTTCCAACCAGAGTGCCTCCAGCTGTTGCAAAACTACAACTCCCAGCATGCCCGGACAGCCAACGGCTGTCCGGGCATGCTGGGAGTTGTAGTTTTGCTACAGCTAGAGGCATCTCTGGTTGGGAAACACTGACCTATACTGTAACTACTGTAACTACTGGACTACTATATAGTCCAACATGCTGGGAGTTGTAGTTTTGCTACAGCTGGAGGCACGCCTGGTTGGGAAATACTGACCTATACTATATACTACTATATAGTCCAACACGCTGGGAGTTGTAGTTTTGCTACAGATAGAGGCATCTCTGGTTGGGAAACACTGACCTATACTGTAACTACTATATAGTCCAACATGCCGGGAGTTGTAGTTTTCATTTGGGGCAGCTGCTGAGCCACAGGCTGTATCAGGGCATGCTGGGAGTTGTAGTTAGGAACTAACTGCAACTCCCAAATTTGCTAATAAAAAAAAAAAGCGATCAAAAAGTCACGTCAAAACAAAAATGGTACTGTTAAAAACCGCAGATTGGGGTGCAAAAAATTAGCCCTCATACAGTTATAGGGGTCAGAATAGGACAAAGTTTCTCCCGCATATGTGTATCCTGTGATGTCACGCATATATAATTGATTACGCAAATTAGCAAGGCCGGTATTTTTTTTTTTTTTTGCAAGAAAGGTGGCAACCCAAGTTAGGCCCTATTCCCATCACATTTTGGAGGTACATGTCGGGATACCAGTAAAAAGTCAATTCAACCAATACTTCATCTGTCCAATTCACTTTAATAGATCTGTTAAAGTGAACGGCTGGTTAACCCGCACTAAACACAATAGGCAGGGTAAGGCTAGGTTCACACTGAGGAATTTCCAGACTGCGTGAATCAGTCGGCACTAGGACTGCACTAACATTGTGGTCCCCATAGATGGCAATGTATTCTGCGCTGATTCTGCCTAAAGAATGGCAGAGATCAATATCAGTGGTGGAAACGCATGCGCCACTGCCTCGCCGCACCTAGAAGTCGGTTGTAGTGAGGCAGCGGTCAAGTGAAGCTCCACTGTGCATGTAAACCCTCTTGGCGGCGCTGCTAGCACCGTGCTCAAATGTCCTCCAGTCATGAGGATGTGAGAGTGAAACACCAGTCCTTGATGTAGCAGTGACCTATGCCTGAATTCTGAATACAGTTTAGGTAGAACTTAAAGGGGTTATCCAGGAAAAAACTTTTTTATATATATCAACTGGCTCCAGAAAGTTAAACAGATTTGTAAATTACTTCTATTAAAAAATCTTAAAGGGGTACTCTGCTGAAAAACTTTTTTTTTTTTAAATCAACTGGTGCCAGAAAGTTAAACAGATTTGTAAATTACTTTTATTTAAAAATCTTAATGCTTCCAGTACTTATCAGGAAGTTCATTTCCTTTCTGTCTGACCACAGTGCTCTCTGCTGACACCCCTGTCCATGTCAGGACCTGCCCAGAGTAGGAGATGTTTGCTATGGGGATTTGCTCCTACTCTGGACAGTTCCTGACATGGACAGAGGTGTCAGCAGAGAGCACTGTGGTCAGACAGAAAGGAAATCCAAAAAGAAAAGAGTTTCCTGTGGAGCAAATTGCAGCTGATAAGTACTGGAAGGATTAGGATTTTTAAATAGATGTAATTTACAAATCTGTTTAACTTTCTGGCACCAGTTGATTTAAAGAAAAATGTTTTCCAGTGGAGTACCCCTTTAATCCTTTCAGTACTTATGAGCTTCTGAAGTTAAGGTTGTTCTTTTCTGTCTATGTGCTCTCTGATGACACGTGTCTCGGGAAATGCCCAGTTTAGAAGAGGTTTGCTATGGGGATTTGCTTCTAAACTGGGCGGTTCCCAAGACAGGTGTCATCATAGAGCACTTAGACAGAAGAGAACAACCTTAACTTCAGGGCTCATAAACATTGAAAGGATTAAGATTTTTTAATAGAAGTCATTTACAAATCTGTTTAACTTTCTGGAGCCAGTTGATATATATATATAAAAAAAAAAGTTTTTTCCTGCATAACCCCTTTAATTTCATATTCCCATCTGGTGTGTGGATGTGTGAACTTAGACCCCTTAACCATATAGTCGCAGTTCACACAGCTGCCACATGGGAAACCGCCTTTGCTTTTGGTCGTCATGTATTTCTGTTGTTCCTTAGGTTGGTCTGAGATGTCGGTCTTGACTATCTTGTCCCTGAGGTTAGAAGCCCTGCGACAAGACATAAGGGAAGGATCTTTGAATTCCTTCACTTGAGTGTGACAGTCGGTCGCGTCCACGATGACACTGAGATGACACGTTGATCTCAGCCTCCCCAGTGATTTCCAGCCACCACTAGAGTCCCATGCGATAGATATATTTGCCGAGTGTGTCAAACATGACCTAAAAAAGCTCATGGAGAAAGGTAATCGCCTTAAGCATCCCGACATGACACAAGCAGAGATGGAGGCTTTTAGTGAGCTTGTCCATGACCACAGCCTTGTCATTAAAGGGGTTCTCCACCATAAGGTGATTTTAGTACATACCCCACAGACAGCAATGGACATGCTTAGGAAGGATCTGCGCTTGTCTTGGGCTAAATGGCTATGTTGTGAGATTACCATAATACTGTGGCTAGCTTTTTGTGAACTTGTATTTCCTGTTTGACTTTTCTTTTTTTTTTACTACATATCCCACAATGCCATTTTCCTCCCTCCCACACATCAGCCACCCCACCCATTGAAACATAAATGAGCTGCATCCGTTCAAAGACCTGTGGTTTTCAATCAGGGTGCCTACAGCTGTAGCATTAGTTGCAGATTGATCCCTCCACCCATTGAAGCAGACAGGCTCCCTGTCATCAACTGACTAGTGAGTCAGGTCTCGGCCGCATTGCAACCTGGGAAAAATCTGAGACAACAGTCATTTTGTATGCTGTTAAAAATAAATATTGGGGTGAAAATCACAGAAGAATTGTGAGAAAACCGTCACACACAGGTACAGACACTATATTATGAACTACGCTAACTTTACAGCCCCTGTAGCATAGTGAAATAAAAAAAATCCTGGAACACCCCTTTAAACCAGCGGACAAGGGTGGGGCTATAGTGGTCATGGACAAGCTCCTGTATGTCCAAGAAACAGAGAGGCAGTTAAATGATGTTTCGGTGTATAAAACTTTGTCTAGAGATCCTAGAAAAGAGATCACCTCTAGTATTATGGAAACAGTGAATGGTGGACACCAGGATAGTCTGATAGATGACAAACTTTCCAAATACCTGATAGAAGATTTTCCGGTTGTCACGATGCCGGCTGGCAGGTAGTGGACCCTCTGTGCCAGAGAGGGATTGGCGTGGACCGTGCTAGTGGACCGGTTCTAAGCCACTACTGGTTTTCACCAGAGCCCGCCGCAAAGCGGGATGGTCTTGCTGCGGCGGTAGTGACCAGGTCGTATCCACTAGCAACGGCTCACCTCTCTGGCTGCTGAAGATAGGCGCGGTACAAGGGAGTAGGCAGAAGCAAGGTCGGACGTAGCAGAAGGTCGGGGCAGGCAGCAAGGATCGTAGTCAGGGGCAACGGCAGAAGGTCTGGAAACACTGGCAAGGGACACACAAGGAACGCTTTCACTGGCACTAAGGCAACAAGATCCGGCAAGGGAGTGCAAGGGAAGTGAGGTAATATAGGGAGTGCACAGGTGATAACTCTAATTGGAACCACTGCGCCAATCAGCGGCGCAGTGGCCCTTTAAATCGCAGAGACCCGGCGCGCGCGCGCCCTAGGGAGCGGGGCCGCGCGCGCCGGGACAGAACAGACGGGGAGCGAGTCAGGTAGGAGAGCCGGGGTGCGCATCGCGAGCGGGCGCTACCCGCATCGCGAATCGCATCCCGGCTAGCAGCAGGATCGCAGCGCCCCGGGTCAGAGGACGTGACCGGGGCGCTGCAGCGGAGGAGGTGAAGCGAGCGCTCCGGGGAGGAGCGGGAACCCGGAGCGCTCGGCGTAACAGTACCCCCCCCCTTGGGTCTCCCCCTCTTCTTGGAGCCTGAGAACCTGAGGAGCAGACTTTTGTCAAGGATGTTGTCCTCAGGTTCCCAGGATCTCTCTTCAGGACCACAACCCTCCCAGTCTACTAAAAAAAAATTTTTTCCTCTGACCTTTTTGGCAGCCAAAATCTCCTTGACCGAGAAGACGTCCGAGGAGCCGGAAACAGGAGTGGGAGGAACAGATTTGGGAGAAAAACGGTTGAGGATGAGTGGTTTGAGAAGAGAGACGTGAAAGGCATTAGGGATACGAAGAGAAGGAGGAAGAAGAAGTTTATAAGAGACAGGATTAATTTGACACAGAATTTTGAAAGGACCAAGATAGCGTGGTCCCAACTTGTAGCTAGGGACACGGAAGCGGACATATTTAGCGGAGAGCCATACCTTGTCTCCAGGGGAAAAAACGGGGGGAGTTCTTCTTTTCTTATCCGCGAACCTCTTCATGCGTGAAGAAGCCTGTAAGAGAGAATTTTGGGTCTCTCTCCATATAATGGAAAGGTCACGAGAAATTTCATCCACAGCGGGCAGACCAGAGGGCAAGGGGGTAGGGAGGGGGGGAAGAGGGTGACGGCCGTACACCACGAAAAATGGGGATTTGGAGGAAGATTCAGAGACCCTGAAGTTATACGAGAATTCGGCCCATGGAAGGAGATCTGCCCAGTCATCCTGGCGGGAGGAAACAAAATGTCGCAAATAATCACCCAGGATCTGGTTAATTCTTTCTACTTGTCCATTGGACTGGGGATGATATGCAGAGGAAAAATTTAATTTAATCTTGAGTTGTTTACAGAGAGCTCTCCAGAATTTAGACACGAATTGGACCCCTCTATCCGAGACAATCTGCGTAGGCAACCCGTGAAGACGAAAAATGTGTACAAAAAATTGTTTAGCCAACTGAGGCGCAGAAGGAAGACCAGGAAGAGGAATGAAATGTGCCATTTTGGAGAATCGATCAACGACCACCCAAATAACGGTGTTGCCACGGGAAGGGGGTAAATCAGTAATAAAATCCATACCAATCAGAGACCAAGGCTGTTCGGGGACAGGCAGAGGATGAAGAAAACCAGCGGGCTTCTGGCGAGGAGTCTTATCCCGGGCACAGATAGTGCAGGCTCGCACAAAGTCCCCAACATCCGTCTCCAGAGTTGGCCACCAATAGAAGCGGGAGATGAGTTGCACAGATTTCTTGATGCCCGCATGACCTGCGAGATGGGAGGAGTGACCCCATTTGAGGATTCCGAGGCGTTGGCGTGGAGAAACAAAGGTCTTTCCTGGAGGAGTCTGTCTGATGGAGGCAGGAGAAGTGGAGATCAGGCAGTCAGGTGGAATGATGTGTTGCGGAGGGAGATCAACTTCTGAGGCATCCGAGGAACGAGAGAGAGCATCGGCTCTAATGTTCTTATCGGCAGGACGAAAGTGAATCTCAAAATTAAATCGGGCAAAGAACAGAGACCACCGGGCCTGGCGAGGATTCAGCCGTTGGGCCGACTGGAGGTAGGAGAGGTTCTTGTGGTCGGTGTAGATAATAACAGGAAATCTTGATCCCTCCAGCAGATGCCTCCATTCCTCAAGTGCTAATTTAATGGCTAGAAGTTCTCGATCCCCGATGGAGTAGTTCCTCTCCGCTGGAGAGAAGGTCCTAGAGAAAAAACCACAAGTGACAGCATGCCCGGAAGGATTTTTTTGTAGAAGAACAGCTCCAGCTCCTACTGAGGAGGCATCAACCTCCAATAGGAAGGGTTTGGAAGGGTCAGGTCTGGAGAGCACGGGAGCCGAAGAAAAGGCAGACTTGAGTTGTTTAAAGGAGTCTTCTGCTTGAGGAGGCCAGGACTTGGGATCAGCATTTTTCTTGGTTAAAGCCACGATAGGAGCCACAATGGTAGAAAAATGTGGAATAAATTGCCTGTAATAATTGGCGAACCCCAAAAAGCGTTGGATAGCACGGAGTCCGGAGGGGCGTGGCCAATTTAAGACGGCAGAGAGTTTGTCTGGATCCATCTGTAGTCCCTGGCCAGAGACCAAATATCCTAGAAAAGGAAGAGATTGGCATTCAAACAGACATTTCTCAATTTTGGCATAGAGTTGGTTGTCACGAAGTCTCTGAAGAACCATACGGACATGCCGGCGGTGTTCCTCTAGATTGGCAGAAAAAATTAGGATATCGTCCAGATATACCACAACACAGGAGTATAATAGATCACGAAAAATTTCATTGACAAAGTCTTGGAAGACGGCAGGGGCATTGCACAGTCCAAAGGGCATGACCAGATACTCAAAGTGTCCATCTCTGGTGTTAAATGCCGTTTTCCACTCGTCCCCCTCTCTGATGCGGATGAGGTTATAGGCGCCTCTTAAGTCCAATTTAGTGAAGATGTGGGCACCTTGGAGGCGATCAAAGAGTTCAGAGATGAGGGGTAAGGGGTAGCGGTTCTTAACCGTGATTTTATTAAGACCGCGGTAGTCAATGCAAGGACGTAGGGAGCCATCTTTTTTGGAGACAAAGAAAAATCCGGCTCCGGCAGGAGAGGAGGATTTACGGATAAAGCCCCTTTTTAGATTCTCCTGGACGTATTCGGACATGGCAAGAGTCTCTGGGGCAGAGAGAGGATAAATTCTGCCCCGGGGTGGAGTAGTACCCGGGAGGAGGTCGATAGGGCAATCATAAGGCCTGTGAGGAGGTAGAGTCTCAGCTTGTTTTTTGCAGAAAACATCCGCGAAGTCCATATAGGCCTTGGGGAGACCGGTTACTGGAGGAACCACAGAGTTACGGCAAGGGATACTGGGAACCGGTTTTAGACAGTTCTTGGAACAAGAGGACCCCCAACTCTTGATCTCCCCAGTGGACCAATCCAGGGTTGGGGAATGAAGTTGAAGCCAGGGAAGTCCAAGGAGAATCTCCGAGGTGCAATTGGGGAGGACCAAAAGTTCAATCCTCTCATGATGAGATCCGATGCTCATAAGAAGGGGCTCCGTGCGGAAACGTATGGTACAGTCCAATCTTTCATTATTTACACAATTGATGTAGAGGGGTCTGGCGAGACTGGTCACTGGGATGTTGAACCTGTTGACGAGAGAGGCCAAAATAAAATTTCCTGCAGAACCAGAGTCCAAGAAGGCCACTGTAGAGAAGGAGAAGGCAGAAGCAGACATCCGCACAGGCACAGTAAGACGTGGAGAAGCAGAGTAGACATCAAGGACTGTCTCACCTTTGTGCGGAGTCAGCGTACGTCTTTCCAGGCGGGGAGGACGGATAGGACAATCCCTCAGGAAGTGTTCGGTACTAGCGCAGTACAGGCAGAGGTTCTCCATACGGCGTCGTGTCCTCTCTTGAGGTGTCAGGCGAGACCGGTCGACCTGCATAGCCTCCACGGCGGGAGGCATAGGAACAGATTGCAGGGGACCAGAGGAGAGAGGAGCCGAGGAGACGAAACGCCTCGTGCGAACAGAGTCCATATCTTGGCGGAGTTCCTGACGCCTTTCAGAAAAACGCATGTCAATGCGAGTGGCTAGGTGAATAAGTTCATGTAGATTAGCAGGAATTTCTCGTGCGGCCAGAACATCTTTAATGTTGCTGGATAGGCCTTTTTTGAAGGTCGCGCAGAGGGCCTCATTATTCCAGGACAATTCTGAAGCAAGTGTACGGAATTGTACGGCATACTCGCCAACGGAAGAATTACCCTGGACCAGGTTCAACAGGGCAGTCTCAGCAGAAGAGGCTCGGGCAGGTTCCTCAAAGACACTTCGGATTTCCGAGAAGAAGGAGTGTACTGAGGCAGTGACGGGGTCATTGCGGTCCCAGAGCGGTGTGGCCCATGACAGGGCTTTTCCGGACAGAAGACTGACTACGAAAGCCACCTTAGACCTTTCAGTGGGAAACAGGTCCGACATCATCTCCAGATGCAGGGAACATTGGGAAAGGAAGCCACGGCAAAACTTAGAGTCCCCATCAAACTTATCCGGCAAGGATAAGCGTATCCCAGGAGCGGCCACTCGCTGCGGAGGAGGTGCAGGAGCTGGCGGAGGAGATGACTGCTGAAGCTGTGGTAGCAACTGTTGTAGCATAACGGTCAGTTGAGACAGCTGTTGGCCTTGTTGCGCAATCTGTTGTGACTGCTGGGCGACCACCGTGGTGAGGTCAGCGACAACTGGCAGAGGAACTTCAGCGGGATCCATGGCCGGATCTACTGTCACGATGCCGGCTGGCAGGTAGTGGACCCTCTGTGCCAGAGAGGGATTGGCGTGGACCGTGCTAGTGGACCGGTTCTAAGCCACTACTGGTTTTCACCAGAGCCCGCCGCAAAGCGGGATGGTCTTGCTGCGGCGGTAGTGACCAGGTCGTATCCACTAGCAACGGCTCACCTCTCTGGCTGCTGAAGATAGGCGCGGTACAAGGGAGTAGGCAGAAGCAAGGTCGGACGTAGCAGAAGGTCGGGGCAGGCAGCAAGGATCGTAGTCAGGGGCAACGGCAGAAGGTCTGGAAACACTGGCAAGGGACACACAAGGAACGCTTTCACTGGCACTAAGGCAACAAGATCCGGCAAGGGAGTGCAAGGGAAGTGAGGTAATATAGGGAGTGCACAGGTGATAACTCTAATTGGAACCACTGCGCCAATCAGCGGCGCAGTGGCCCTTTAAATCGCAGAGACCCGGCGCGCGCGCGCCCTAGGGAGCGGGGCCGCGCGCGCCGGGACAGAACAGACGGGGAGCGAGTCAGGTAGGAGAGCCGGGGTGCGCATCGCGAGCGGGCGCTACCCGCATCGCGAATCGCATCCCGGCTAGCAGCAGGATCGCAGCGCCCCGGGTCAGAGGACGTGACCGGGGCGCTGCAGCGGAGGAGGTGAAGCGAGCGCTCCGGGGAGGAGCGGGAACCCGGAGCGCTCGGCGTAACACCGGTTACCTCATTGCTTTACTTGTTGCCCAAAATGCACAAAAAATCAGGCCAACACTCTGGGGAGACCGATTGTCTCCGGACGGGAATCAGTAACATCAAATATCTCTATTTTTTTTTAGACAGACTGCTTTGTACATATTCAGTAAACACAAAGTCCTACATCAGGGACACTGCAGATTTTCTATCTAAATTCTGAGATATTACTATCCCAGAGCAGACCATCCTGGCTAAACTTGATGTAGCTAGCTTGTACACCTCCATCAATCACGAGGGAGGCATACACGCTGTGGAAAATTCCCTAATTTTGTCTGATTCCACTTCTGAGAAAATAGACTTTATTGTCTCGTTGCTAAAAATTGTCTTGGAATGCAATTATTTATTTTTCAATGATGTTTACTACATGCAAATAAGGGGGACTGCGATGGGCAGTAATGTGGCGCCTACTTACGCCAACATATTTGTGGCACACTTGGAAGAATTAATCTATGTATCGCGTCACTTCAGCCACGTGCTGAAGTGGTGGCGGTACATTGATGACATTTTTCTGTTGTGGACGGGCACAGAACAGGAACTGGGAGAATTCCACGAGTTCCTAAACAATATGGAGGCTGACATACAATTTACTTTGACTTCTTCCCATACATCTGTGAACTTCCTTGACGTGACTGTTGGTATCTTAGGAGACAAACTCACCACTGATCTATATCACAAACCTACGGACACTAATACTTTACTCAGATATGACAGTGGACATCCGAGGGCTATGGTGAGATCACTCCCGTGTAGCCAGATGCTGAGAGTGGAATGTATGACTGACACTGATACCAAACTAGAACAAGCCCTCTGGAAGATGACTTCTGACTTCATAGCAAGACAATATCCTATGAAACTAATTGAGTGTCACAAAACTCGCATTATAGATCTAAGGAAACAAAGACATACTCTGCCTAGTCAGGAAGCCCAGACTACACAAGAGACAAAAATAAAAGAAGAGTAACCATATACTGTTTATTACAACATACAGTGAACTGTCCAGCCAGATCTCGACCGTAGTATGAAAACATTGGCACCTTGTATGTGACTGTCATACTCAAATGGAAGAATTCAAAGATCCTCCCCTTATGTCTTTCCGCAGGGCTCCTAACCTCAGTGACAAGATAGTCAAGACCGACATCTCAGACCAACCTAAGGGACAACAGAAATACATGAAGACCAAAAGAAAAGTCAGTTTCCCCTTTCGCAGCTTTGTGAACTGCCACTATATTCGACACACCAGACGGGAATATCAAATTAAGTTCTACCTAAACTGTAACTCAGATTTTGTTGTGTACCTACTGTAGTGCCCCTGTAACAAGCTGTATGTTAGGGAGATGAACCTTGACTTGAAGACTCGTCTCAACCAGCATCGTTACACGATTTGCAAAAAGAGACTGGATGTTCTTGTCTCTAAGCACTTCACTGAAGCAAATCATAAAGAAAGGGATCTGAAGTTCATGATCTGAGATCATGTGCCACCACTAAAGAGGGGCAGAGATCGCCAAACACTTTTGAAAAAGTGCAAACTAAACTGGATTTTCAGACTTGATACCATGAGGCCTTATGGACTCAATGCTGAATTTAAAATGACTACTGGAATGATAACTAGGTGAATACCCGGATGTAGTCTCGTCTCTGATGTACGTCCTTTTCTGTATGTTGTAAATCTGATCTGTAAAATTATGTAAATTTTATTCATTTTGTTCAGTTTTTGTTTGTATTTCAGATAACAATGGAGATCATGATCTGTAGCCACCAACAGAGCAGCCGGAGGGTACTGTATGCACAACTGAACAAAAAAAAATGTTTAAACATTGAAATTTCCTGGGGAGGTGTGGTACATTACGAACAACATTAAAAGTTGTGTGATTGTTGGGTCTAAATTGCCCATGGGTTGCAGAAGACTACTATACAGGCCCTGGTGACGGGGGTGAGGACCATGGGTGACAATGTCTATTTGACAGATGTCCGTTCACCTTATTCCCCATATGCGGCACCTGATGTTCATTTCATTGGGAGCATACATGTGGTAACCCGAAGTCGACTAGTTTGTCTGGAGAAAAGCCAGGGCCATGCCAGCCATCTCTGCTATATGCCTTATATGTGGGCACGGGACTATTGACATCACCTTGACACAGTATTTACACTATATAATACGCCGCGGCACCTTGGGATGCTATCCCACTACCAAGATGGCACTAATACCATTTCTCTCATACGTATGCGCTATCAATATGTACCTGTTGACAGCATTTGTACATTGCACCTATACTGGAATCACAGCGCCATAGTTTGGGATGCTTTCCCCTTACCAAGATGGCGCCAGTACCACTCCTTTCCAATACACATGCGCAAACAAACACCAATGGTACTCCATGTATCACATGTTTGCTAGGTAGAACGCCTCTGATAGGAGGATCAGGCGCATCTGTGCACTGACAGGCACCCTACGCTTAATACAGTCACACGCGTTCTACCGGCATGCTACGTTGGGTAAGTGCAATAACTTGTACAATATGTAAATAATTATTGATAATATGAAGTTTTCAAGCATATCGGCTTGAGCACCTTCACGGGGAGTACACCGCTATGTTTCATGAACACTAAACTTTGTCGCTGAATATGAAGTACACTTGCATTATGAAGCCATGTCAGATTCTGCATATGGTCATATTTTTTATTATGTATGTTTAATTATTTATTTATTTACACACTGCTCACTGTATTTTAATGGTACAATTATGTAATTAACTAAGCCTATTTTAAAGTCACAATTGTGGATCAGTCACTTGAGCTTGAAAATGGCGAAGGGAGGGCGCGGAAACGTTGCTTCTGTAACACTGGAATGACCCAATAAATTATATACCGCTTTTTGCACGAAATCCTGTGTGCTGCTGGTAATTTGGATTTTAGATAGATTTCCGGAAAGTTGCCAGCACTTTAAAAGGGTAAACGGCGCAAGCTGGATACAGACTGTGGTCCAAAGTCCCAGTAGATTCATGCAAAGGAATGACAGCACTCAGTCACGTGGAAAAAATGTGTTGCTTTATTTACCAAACATCAGAGGAGCAACGTTTCAGCTGTCTCACATGGCCTTTGTCAAGCCCGATAAAGGCCGTGTGAGACGGCTGAAACGTTGCTCCTCTGAGGTTTAGTGAATTAAGCCACACATTTTTTTCCATGTGACTTTGAGTGCTGCTGCCATTCCTTTGCATAGGTAGATAGATAGATAGATAGATATACAGTGATCCCTCAACTTACAATGGTCTCAACATACAATAGTTTCAACATACAATGCTCTTTTCTGGACCATTGTAACTTGAAACCAGACTCAACATACAATGTACGGACAGTCCAGACCTGTGAAACGTGCCAATGGCTGGAAGATCTGACCAATCAGAATGGACATTCACTGGTAAAACACCTGTATTACTGAAGTGCATGCACTGACTGGCTGTCTGGTAGCGGGGCGCTACCAGACAGCCAGTCAGTGCATGCACTTCAGTAATACAGTACAGGGAGGTAGTACATGTTCTGTACTACTCTTTACTTGTGCCAGGGTTAGCTGCTCCTTTGGACACCAGGTGAGGGCGGCTCCATGATACTTTTATAGGACACGGTGTTTACTGTACAGGACCCTGAAGAAGCTCCTGTCCTCTACATAGACCAGCGTTTCCCAACCAGGGTGCCTCCAGCTGTTTCAAAACTACGACTCCCAGCATGCCTGGACAGCCAAAGGCTGTCCGGGCATGCTGGGAGTTGTAGTTTTGCAACAGCTGGAGGCACTCTGGTTGGGAAACACTGGCATAGACAGTGATTTACAGCTCCCAGCAGATCTTTCTTACTTTTATATGTACGATCTTGCTTAATCTGTATCAGTTAACTTCTTATTTTTCTTTAATTCTCACTTTTTCCTATTTTTGGATGACATTTTGGTGGCTTCAGAACCAATTACCAGGTTTCTATAGAGTTATGGTCTCAACATACAATGGTTTCAACATACAATGGTCGTCCTGGAACCGATTAATATTGTAACTTGAGGGACCACTGTATAGATAGATAGATAGATATGAGATAGGTGGATATTAGATAGATAGATATATAGTAAGATAGATAGCTCGACACTGGCGTGAGAGACGGCCAAAACGTCGCCCTGGCATTTTTGTGCTGAATAAGGCCACATTTCGCTTCAGGAAGTGCTGCTGCGTTCTCTTTTAGATAGTAAGATAGATAGACAGTAAAATAGATATGAGACAAATAGATAAATAGATAGATATGCAAAACAAAGGCCAAAGGCATGCTGGGAGGTTTAATTTTTGCAACAGCGGGAGGCACCCTGGTTGAGAAACACTGAGATGATGCTTTCCACAGTCTCGCAAACTGCAACCTGGGGAAGATTTATCAAAACCTGTAGAGAGGAAACGTAGACCAGTTGCCCATAGCAACCAATCAGATCGCTTCTTTCATCTTTAAATTGGCCTCTGAAAAATAAAAAAAAAAGCGATCTGATTGGTTGCTATGAGCAACTGCTTAACTTTTCCTCAGCACATGTTTGGATAAATGATTTTTATGCAAAAAAGATCTGTAAATGGGTTTTCAAGGTTTACGCTCGCTACAGCAAATACTGTTATGCAGTTTGTAAACCAGTCCTTTTTGGATATAAAAAAAAAAAAAAGGCGCCGAAAATCATGTGTATTGTCCCAGTAGAGGATATGGTCCTGAACTACACTTAGGCCCTGTCAGGTTGAGTCCCTAAGTGACCTGGGGGCTCTCCTGCAGTGTCTCCCCTGCTGTTATTATAATGTTATTTCATGTAATAGGATTATAGTCAGTATAGTCAATGTATAGTCAGTATAAAGGACCTTTGGAGGACTCCAGTAAATGTCTAAAGGACCTGTGAAATGTCACATGTTATGTTTATGTTATTACATGTTACCCAGAGGGCACCAGGTTAACACATGACCCGCAGCTTGACGTATGGGCTTTGGCTTAGCCCCCCTCTATATAAGGGGGCGGCCATTACAATCTCTCTTTTCTACCATCACTCTTGCTGAGGAACAGAGAGACCAGAGATCTCAGTGCTAGTGTCCAGTACCTGGAAGGCCTCAAATCTACAGTCATTCCAGTAAGTCAAGTCTATGTCTGCTGTCACTATCTACAGTCTAGTCAAGCCTCAAGTCAGTTATCTAAAGTCTATTTCAAGTACAACTAGTCCCAGCAAGCTGCGAGGTCCTTCCGTGTTCCTGGCCACCTCTCTGGGATTCTGGCCCAGCTGTGAAGATAATAACACCTATCTGACCTCAGTAAAGCCTCCGTTAAACCATAACCTGGTTGTGGACTCTCATATTCACTGCCTAGCTATTGGAATAACGGAGATACCGTTTGCGTGGTTCCAGTACCCAAAAACCACTCTGGCGGGCGTCACAAACATTAGGGGTTAATAACACCTTGCCCCTGGGGTTTAATACCATCTGCCCCATCCACCTACACTGCTACACCTCGTGGTCCCACCATCCCCGTGGCTCACCACACATGCAAACTGATGCACCAAAAGGGTAGAGAATTAAAGGGGTGGGGCTTAAACAGTGGGCATGTCTTTGTGAGATGGGGTGTGGCTTGCAAGCCGGACTGACACATTCACCAGGAGATGCATAACGGAGCTTATGGAGTAAGGTACTGGAAGTCCTATATACTTGCATGTGACTGCCCATCTTTTATATAAGGGTGTAGGTAAGGGTTATAGAGCATGTATGAGTTTGAAGAAAAGCAAAACCTCATTTCCCGTGATGCGTAAATCACTTTTTTTTTTTTTTATCAATGAGTTGTGAAACCATTTACATATTATGAAAGTCCCACTTTTTTATTTTTATTTCCACCCCCACTGTGTTACTGTGTGTGAGCATAACCTAACTCTCTTGTCTCTACAGCAGTGTTTCCCAACCAGGGTGCCTCCAGCTGTTGCAAAACTACAACTCCCAGCATGCCCGGACAGCCAGCGGCTGTCCGGGCATGCTGGGAGTTGTAGTTTTGCAACAGCTGGAGGCACCCTGGTTGGGAAACACTTCTCTACAGTGTTCCGCTTTGCATCTTGGCAGTGAAGTAGTTACTGTCTGTAACATAAAGCAGTGCAGGAGGAGTGATATCACTGCAGAAGCATGCAAAAACACAACTCCATTTCCCTCAATTAGCATAGCGGTTTAGCTACACATATTTCCAGAAAGCGTCTAATCAATTTTTGGCTGGGAGAGGAGAATCAGACGCCAATTGCTGTGAGTTCCAACATGGTAATCAGGACTCGTGGGGAATGAAGACTGACGTGAGGGGTTGAAGGAGGGGTGTGTGCAGAATGAAAACCACATAATATATACTTATTTACCCAGACCTGTCCGCACGGACATTGCGCCCTATTTTGTCGAAGACAAACCATGGACAGAAAACACTCATAGCTTTTATAGATCTTTCAATAAAGGGGGGGGGGGGACACCTTGTGCGCGTGGAAGTTCAAAGAGTCCTTATTGCGTCAATTAAAAGGAAACAGTCGGATCCATGAATGGCTTTAAGTAATGCAGCTTTCTCCCTCGCGTATGCCTAATGTATGAGCTGGCACATCTCACTCAACTTACAGGGATGGGTAGCAATAATACCCCGCCTACTCGTCTCCTGTGGCACAGATTTACATGCTTAGGCACAGGTGTCTTGCTTAATACAAGCATTTGAAAAAAGAAAACATCTGCCCCATTTTACCACATCTGTCACCACTAGACGCTAGTTTTGTTATGATTTAGAAAAACGTAATGTTTTCGCCTTCAGAAGCGACTGTTATGACCCCCCCCCCCCCTCTCTCCCAACAAACGGCGCTGGTAAAGCCTTGTGCCCCGTCATCCCTTATCAGCTTTTTCTGGGTAGGTGCATGGACCTCATACTGGGTTCCCACTACGTTTATCCCAGCCGGACGCGGCCCGTATCTTATTCATCTGAATTACGCTGCATTCAGACCACGTTTTTTGCAATACAGTTCCCGTATCAGGTTTTAGATGAAAAACGGATTCCTCAAAACCGGACTAAACTGCATCAAAACCTGTGTACAAAGTTTTAACCCGTATACGGTTTGAAAAATGATGTCCGGTGGCATCCGTTTTTTAAAGAAAAAAACGAATACGTTTTTAACTTTTCACTCCATTATGAATAAAGTTTCACTTGTTTGATTGAAATTCCAAGAAAAAAAAACTGTGCAAAGTCAAAAACCGTATGGTGTAAAGTTCTGTACGGTTCCCATTGACTCCCATGTAAAAAAAAAAAAACAAAAAAAAAAACGTATACGGTTTAATACGGTTTTTCACCCGGACCAAAAACCGTGGTAGGCTATGGATTTGGGTACGGGAAATGGACAAAACCGTACAAGACGCAAAACGGACACAACCTGATGCATCTTTTGGCATACGGTTTTAATGGAGAGTCAAGGCATACGGTTTTCAATACGGTTCTGTGCGGTTTTCACATTGAAAACGTATACGGGAACTGTATTGCAAAAACGTGGTGTGAATGCACCCTTAGCCGACCGGAGTAAGATGGTGACTCCGGTCGGCTCATTTTTTGACCCGTATCCGGTTTTGTGACCGGACCTAAAACCGTGGTATACCACGGTTTTAGGTCTGGTCACAAAACCGAATACGGGGCAAAAATGAGCCGATGGGAGTCACTATCTTAGGGTGCATTCACACCACGTTTTTACAGTACAGTTCCCGTATCAGGTTTTTGATGAAAAACGGATTCCTCAAAACCTGACTAAACTGTATCAAAACGTGTGTACAAATTTCAACCCATATACAGTTAAAAACCGTATTCGGCTTGCAAAATGATGTCCGGTTGCATCCGTTTTGTAAGAAAACAACTTATAAGTTTTTAACTTTTCACTCCATTATAAATAAAGTTTCACTTGTTTGATTGGAATTCCAAGAAAAAAAACTGTGCAAAGTCAAAAACCGTATGGAACCGTACGCACATACGGTTTTCAATGCGGTTCTGTGCGGTTTTCACATTGAAAACGTATACGGGAACTGTATTGCAAAAACGTGGTGGGAATGCACCCTTAGCCGACCGGAGTAAGATAGTGACTCCGGTCAGCTCATTTTTGCCCCGTATCCGGTTTTGTGACCGGACCTAAAGCCGCGGTATACCGCGGTTTTAGGTCCGGTCACAAAACCGGATATGGGACAAAAATTAGCTGACCGGAGTCACTATCTTACTCCTCTCGGCTCATTGAAAGGAATGAGATACAGGCCAGGTCCAGCTGGGATACAGGAGCGCCCAGATTTCCCATCTCCCAGCCGGATCCGGTCCCCGTATGTGATATACGTAGACATGATGGAAGACATAAGTGGCACAGCATTTTCCCCACAGCCCTGTGAAGACTGTCCATGACCCCGCGGGGAATTTCTAAGAGCACCCAGTGTGCAGTTCTACTTTCTATTAGGCCGGGTTCACACTGCAGAATTTTTGGGTGGAATTTCCACTAGGACCGAGCAGATTGCATTCCTGCCCCCCCCCCCCCCCTCCCCCCCATAGACGGCAATGCATTATTGGTTGAATTTTTTGGGAGATCTGCTCAGAAATGCATTGCCATCTATGGGGACGGCAATGCAGCTCACACGGTCCTAGTGCCGCCGGCTCCCTCTCTGGCAGAAATTCTGCCCGAAGATTCCGCAGTGTGAACCCAGCCTTACTGTTAAAGTAGCACTAATCCTAATGTTGGCAGATTACAACAGCAAAGCTTATAAAAACAGAGGATTATATCCCGCATATGTATGGGAATGTTTCTGGAGGTTTACAGAACTGGAGACACATTTAATAAATAAGTGATCACGGGGATAGCAGGCAGGTGTGGAGGATTGCATTGAACGCACAATGGGGGGCATTTACTTAGATATGCATGATGTAGTCCATTTTTTTTTTTTTTTTGCATGACTGCGCCAAATGTATTAAATGGTGGCAGAGCATTTGATATATATTGTGGAGGATAGACATCTTCTGAAATTTCACTCTTCATGTACACCAAAAAGCTAAGCTAGGCCTGAGCTGGTGTTTTTTAGCGACTTTTTCAAAAAGTTGCAGTTGATAAATTCATTACCCCCGCACAAGACCAACCTTAACAGCTGACAAAATTTAACACAAAATGTTGCAAAAAATAGACTGAGGTGCAGTGCTGCGCCAAAATAGAGACAAATCTAAACACAAAAACAGCTCTAAAGACAATAAGACAATGATAAATGCTCCCCCCCCCAACAAGTGTAGGTGAAGCGGGATTAGTGCCCTCATGTTTTATGTAAGAAAACAGAATTGAGCTGCATGTGGGAAACAATATATCAGGTTCTAATTATGGATCTAATTATGGGTGCGTTCATACGCTGGTAACTAACAGCAGGTTTCCCCATTGAGGACTGTCCGCGGGCCCATACAAGTAAGTGATGAGGTAACTGATGAAAAGACAATGTAGTGACTGAGGGTGGAGGAACAATACCGGCGCTGGATGAATAATTGCAGGAGAGCGGCAGGTAAAACAACCAGGTGGGTTTATTAGGCAAGGATGCAACGCGTTTCGCTGCGCATGCACAGCATCCTTGCCTAATAAACCCACCTGGTTGTTTTACCTGCCGCTTTCCTGCAATTATTCGGCCAGCGCCGGTATTGTTCCTGTACCCTCAGTCACTACATGGTCTTTTCACCTCCAGGAAGGCTGCGGACGATTTGGTTGTGTGTGAGCTCACACAACCTAATCTGGTAAGCGGCTGTGGGTGGTTCCCTCCCCCCCCCCATTCTATCTGACCAAGAGGATCTACACATGGAGCGCCTTCTACCTTCTTTTCTTGAGCTAACTGATGTGGGAAACTGTCACGCACCTGGATGTAGGCTGTCATGGAGCTGGAAGTGGATCCTCCACCTGTGTGGCAGATGACTCGGACCGTATCGGGGAAAAGAGTCTAAGGTGCCACTGGTTTTCACCAGAAAACACCCACGGCTTTTCTTTTTGGAACACAGAGCTCTCTGCTGAATCACGAGCACAGTGCTCTCTGCTGACATCTCTGTCCATTTTAGGAACTGACCAGAGTAGAAGAAAATCCCCATAACAAACATATGCTGCTCTGGACAGTTCCTAAAATGGACAGAGATGTCAGCAGAGAGCACTGTGGTCATGATGTCAGCAGAGAGCACTGTGTTCTAAAAACCAAATAATTTCCTCTGTAGTATTTAGCAGTTAATAAGTACTGGAAGGATTAAGATTTTTTAATAGGAGTAATTTAAGAAATCTGTTTAACTTTCTGGCACCAGTTGATTTAAAAAAAGAAAGTTTTCCACCGGAGTACCCCTTTAAACAAATACATTTTGTCTACACTAGGAGGCTGATGGATGCAGGTGTGGCTAGTGAAGACTTTAGCAGGAGTGCTGTATACACTCCCGTGCCCTGGCTGCCATGCTCAAACCTTTGTCGGGTTATCTTTGGAATTTGAAAACTGGTCCGGAGATAGGTTGAGTGGCAGTGTGATGCATTGAGCACCGGCAACCAGAAAGAAGACGACACCGGATAACGGCGGCGATACCGGGGAAAAGAGAGCGGGGGCAGGTGAGTTCGGTTTGTTGTTTTTTAAACGCCAGTAGCCCAGGGATGATGACACAGAAACTTTCTACACTGGACTTCTCCTTTTAATCTACTGATTTTGTAAAAGTCCCATACAAATCTTTCTTAAATGGTAGATCGGACGCCTTACTCTCTTGAGAGTTGCTTTAAAGGGGTACTCTGGTGCTCGGAGCCGGTGGCCGGGATCATGACGTCACGGCCATGCCCCTTGTGAAGTATCACAGCGCCCCCTCCATTCATGACTATGGGAGGGGGAATGTCTGATGACACGCCCCTTCCCATAGACATGAATGGAGGAGGCGTGGCGTTAAGTCACAAGGGGCATGACCGTGACGTCATGATCCCGGCCACCGGCTCCGAGCGTTCTGTACAAAATCTTCAGAACGCTGGAGCACCAGAGTACTCTTTAAAGCAACCCCCGCGATCTCCCGCAGAACCCGGCGTTCTAAACCAGTGGTCTTCAAACTGTGGCCCTCCAGATGTTGCAAAACTACAATTCCCAGCATGCCCGGACAGCCAACGGCTGTCCGTGCATGCTGGGAGTTGTAGTTTTGCAACATCTGAAAGGCCACAGTTTGAAGACTGCTGTTCTAAACAAACACCGGGTTCCTGCGGGAGATCGCGGGGGGGCCCCAGCAGCAAGGCCCCCACGATCCAGATGTCTAGCAGCGGAGTACCCCTTTAAAGCATTAGTGGCATCGAACATAACCCCTTTTAGTATGCACCTGCTGATCACTGCAGTTTCTGCTACTGGGAAACTGCGACACTCAGCATGCCCAGAGAGTTGTCAGGACATAGTGGGAGTCATAGTTTCCCAACAGCTGGAGAGCCACAGGTTACAGACCACTGGTATAAATTGGGGGGGGGGGGGGGGGGATTTAACTGGATATTCGTGCAGCTGGGACTGGAGGTTAAATCCTGACTACAAAGAAGTTTCTGGGATCAAACAGATTATGTGGTCTCACAGCTGGCAGCGGGTGAACGGACTATGTGGGCCAAGCATGAATGATCGAATTCTTGCATTCTATGTTTAGGATGTCATGATAAGCGAGCACATGGCCGCTCTTTCTACAGCGTATCTAGTTTGCCTAGCTGCAGTAACACGATAGATAACTTCTCACTTGTATGGTCCTCGCTGTCTGTTGTCACGGTAACTCTTTCGCTAAGGATGCTGCGTGGGAGGATGTGAATGCTGCGTCTGTGGTTCAAAACCAGACAAACAAAGTCTAGTGACCCCTCAGGCGTGATTGTGGGGAACGATGCACTATACCTGACACCCCGGCCCCAAAGTAATGCAGTTCACCCACAGGCCTTTATATGTTTAGGCATCACATAAAGTATAAATAGATGCTAAAAGGTAAAAAAAAACAAAAAACATAAGTAGCTCTGAGCGTGTTCATGAAAGTGATGGTAATGCGGAATCTGCTGATAATCAATATCAAGCTATCATATCAAAGCAATCCCCCAGCGCTTCAGTGTTTGCTTCTTAGGCCGGAGAGAGCGGCTCTGTGGTTGTGCAGTCTCTGAGGTGCCAGCGCTAATACACTATAATTGCCTCAATCTTCCTCTAAAATTTACTGCAGGGTCGAGGACAGAGGATGTGGCTATAATCACTGCAGGTCTGACCCAAGGGGTTTATTTTTTAAGCAATTTAAAAAAAAACTTATATACGTATGTGTATTTGCATCTTCCATAAGAGAGTCCACCCCTCACATTATATATACAGTATCTCCCATAAGTGACTCCACCCCTCACATTATATATACAGTATCTCCCATAAGTGACTCCACCCCTCACATTATATATACAGTATCTCCCATAAGTGAGTCCACCCCTCACATTATATATACAGTATATCCCAAAAGTGAGTCCACCCCTCACATTATATACAGTATCTCCCATAAGTGAGTCCACCCCTCACATTATATACAGTATATCCCATAAGAGAGTCCACCCCTCACATTATATGTACAGTATATCCCATAAGTGACTCCACCCCTCACATTATATATACAGTATATTCCATAAGTGAGTCCACCCCTCACATTATATATACAGTATATCCCATAAGTGAGTCCACCCCTCACATTATATATACAGTATATCCCATAAGTGAGTCCACCCCTCACATTATATATATATACAGTATATCCCATAAGTGAGTCCACCCCTCACATTATATATACAGTATATCCCATAAGTGAGTCCACCCCTCACATTATATGTACAGTATATCCCATAAGTGACTCCACCCCTCACATTATATATACAGTATATTCCATAAGTGAGTCCACCCCTCACATTATATATACAGTATATCCCATAAGTGAGTCCACCCCTCACATTATATATACAGTATATCCCATAAGTGAGTCCACCCCTCACATTATATATATATACAGTATATCCCAAAAGTGAGTCCACCCCTCACATTATATACAGTATATCCCATAAGTGAGTCCACCCCTCACATTATATATACAGTATATCCCATAAGTGAGTCCACCCCTCACATTATATACAGTATCTCCCATAAGTGAGTCCACCCCTCACATTATATACAGTATATCCCATAAGTGAGTCCACCCCTCACATTATATATACAGTATATCCCATAAGTGAGCCCACCCCTCACATTATATACAGTATATCCCATAAGTGAGTCCACCCCTCACATTATATATACAGTATATCCCATAAGTGAGCCCACCCCTCACATTATATACAGTATATCCCATAAGTGAGTCCACCCCTCACATTATATATACAGTATATCCCATAAGTGAGTCCACCCCTCACATTATATATACAGTATATCCCATAAGTGAGTCCACCTCTCACATTATATATACAGTATATCCCATAAGTGAGTCCACCCCTCACATTATATACAGTATATCCCATAAGTGAGCCCACCCCTCACATTATATACAGTATATCCCATAAGTGAGTCCACCCCTCACATTATATATACAGTATCTCCCATAAGTGAGTCCACCCCTCACATTATATACAGTATATCCCATAAGTGAGTCCACCCCTCACATTATATACAGTATCTCCCATAAGTGAGTCCACCCCTCACATTATATACAGTATCTCCCATAAGTGAGTCCACCCCTCACATTATATACAGTATCTCACATAAGTGAGTCCACCCCTCACATTATATACAGTATATCCCATAAGTGAGTCCACCCCTCACATTATATATACAGTATATCCCATAAGTGAGTCCACCCCTCACATTATATACAGTATCTCACATAAGTGAGTCCACCCCTCACATTATATACAGTATCTCCCATAAGTGAGTCCACCCCTCACATTATATACAGTATCTCCCATAAGTGAGTCCACCCCTCACATTATATACAGTATCTCCCATAAGTGAGTCCACCCCTCACATTATATATACAGTATATCCCATAAGAGAGTCCACCCCTCACATTATATGTACAGTATATCCCATAAGTGACTCCACCCCTCACATTATATATACAGTATATTCCATAAGTGAGTCCACCCCTCACATTATATATACAGTATATCCCATAAGTGACTCCACCCCTCACATTATATATATAGTATCTCCCATAAGTGAGTCCACCCCTCACATTATATACAGTATCTCCCATAAGAGAGTCCACCCCTCACATTATATATACAGTATATTCCATAAGTGAGTCCACCCCTCACATTATATATATAGTATCTCCCATAAGTGAGTCCACCCCTCACATTATATACAGTATATCCCATAAGTGAGTCCACCCCTCACATTATATATACAGTATATCCCATAAGAGAGTCCACCCCTCACATTATATATACAGTATATCCCATAAGTGACTCCACCCCTCACATTATATATACAGTATATCCCAAAAGTGAGTCCACCCCTCACATTATATATACAGTATATTCCATAAGTGAGTCCACCCCTCACATTATATACAGTATATCCCATAAGTGAGTCCACCCCTCACATTATATACAGTATATCCCATAAGAGAGTCCACCCCTCACATTATATACAGTATCTCCCATAAGTGACTCCACCCCTCACATTATATACAGTATCTCCCATAAGTGATTCCACCCCTCACATTATATACAGTATATCCCATAAGTGAGTCCACCCCTCACATTATATATACAGTATATCCCATAAGTGAGTCCACCCCTCACATTATATACAGTATCTCTCATAAGTGAGTCCACCCCTCACATTATATACAGTATCTCCCATAAGTGAGTCCACCCCTCACATTATATATACAGTATCTCCCATAAGTGAGTCCACCCCTCACATTATATATACAGTATCTCCCATAAGTGAGTCCACCCCTCACATTATATATACAGTATCTCCCATAAGTGAGTCCACCCCTCACATTATATATACAGTATCTCCCATAAGTGACTCCACCCCTCACATTATATACAGTATCTCCCATAAGTGACTCCACCCCTCACATTATATATACAGTATCTCTCATAAGTGAGTCCACCCCTCACATTATATACAGTATCTCCCATAAGTGAGTCCACCCCTCACATTATATATACAGTATATCCCATAAGTGAGTCCACCCCTCACATTATATACAGTATCTCCCATAAATGAGTCCACCCCTCACATTATATACAGTATCTCCCATAAGTGAGTCCACCCCTCACATTATATATACAGTATATCCCATAAGTGAGTCCACCCCTCACATTATATATACAGTATATCCCATAAGTGAGTCCACCCCTCACATTATATATACAGTATCTCCCATAAGTGACTCCACCCCTCACATTATATATACAGTATCTCCCATAAGTGATTCCACCCCTCACATTATATACAGTATCTCCCATAAGTGAGTCCACCCCTCACATTATATATACAGTATCTCCCATAAGTGAGTCCACCCCTCACATTATATACAGTATCTCCCATAAGTGACTCCACCCCTCACATTATATACAGTATATCCCATAAGTGACTCCACCCCTCACATTATATACAGTATATCCCATAAGTGACTCCACCCCTCACATTATATATACAGTATCTCCCATAAGTGAGTCCACCCCTCACATTATATACAGTATATCCCATAAGTGAGTCCACCCCTCACATTATATACAGTATATCCCATAAGTGACTCCACCCCTCACATTATATACAGTATATCCCATAAGTGAGTCCACCCCTCACATTATATATACAGTATATCCCATAAGTGAGTCCACCCCTCACATTATATATACAGTATCTCCCATAAGTGAGTTCACCCCTCACATTATATATACAGTATATCCCATAAGAGAGTCCACCCCTCACATTATATATACAGTATCTCCCATAAGTGAGTCCACCCCTCACATTATATACAGTATATCCCATAAGTGACTCCACCCCTCACATTATATATACAGTATATCCCATAAGTGATTCCACCCCTCACATTATATATACAGTATATCCCATAAGTGAGTCCACCCCTCACATTATATATACAGTATATACCATAAGTGAGTCCACCCCTCACATTATATACAGTATCTCCCATAAGTGAGTCCACCCCTCACATTATATATACAGTATATCCCATAAGTGATTCCACCCCTCACATTATATATACAGTATATCCCATAAGTGAGTCCACCCCTCACATTATATATACAGTATATCCCATAAGTGATTCCACCCCTCACATTATATATACAGTATATCCCATAAGTGAGTCCACCCCTCACATTATATACAGTATCTCCCATAAGTGAGTCCACCCCTCACATTATATACAGTATCTCACATAAGTGAGTCCACCCCTCACATTATATACAGTATATCCCATAAGTGACTCCACCCCTCACATTATATACAGTATCTCCCATAAGTGAGTCCACCCCTCACATTATATACAGTATATCCCATAAGTGACTCCACCCCTCACATTATATATACAGTATCTCCCATAAGTGACTCCACCCCTCACATTATATATACAGTATCTCCCATAAGTGAGTCCACCCCTCACATTATATATACAGTATCTCCCATAAGTGAGTCCACCCCTCACATTATATATACAGTATCTCCCATAAGTGAGTCCACCCCTCACATTATATACAGTATCTCCCATAAGTGACTCCACCCCTCACATTATATACAGTATCTCCCATAAGTGAGTCCACCCCTCACATTATATACAGTATCTCCCATAAGTGACTCCACCCCTCACATTATATACAGTATATCCCATAAGTGACTCCACCCCTCACATTATATATACAGTATATCCCATAAGTGAGTCCACCCCTCACATTATATACAGTGGCGTTGCTAGGGTTGGTGTCACCCGGTGCGGTAGAAAATGGTGTCACCCCCATACCTACCCCCTCCCCCCAGTAAGTTTTTAGCCTGTTGTGACAGACACCACTGTTGTAGCGCATTGTGAGAAATTCCAGTATAATAATCAGATATACCAGTTGCCACAGAATGGGAAAGTGTTAAAGAAGTTTTCACCATTTAAATATACAGCTCCCAGAATTACTTAAAGGGGTACTCCACTGGAAAACATTTACTTTTATATCAACTGGTGCCAGAAAGTTAAACAGATTTTTTAATTACTTCTATTTAAAATCTTAATACTTACAGTACTTATAAGCTGGTGTATGCTCCACAGGAAGTTGCGTAGTTCTTTCCAATCTGACCACAGTGCTATTCACTGACACCTCTGTTCATGTCAGGAACTGTCCAGAGCAGGATAGGTTTGCTATGGGGATTTGCTGCTACTATGGACAGTTCTTGACATGGACAGAGGTGTCAGCACAGAGCACTGTGGTCAGACAGAAAAGAAATTAAAAAAGAAAATAACTTCCTGTGAATCGCTTATACAGCAGCTAATAAGTACTGGAAGGATTAAGATTTTTAAATAGAAGTAATTTACAAATCTGTTTAACTTTGTAGCACCAGTTGATTAAAAAAAATGTTTTCCAGTAGAGTACCCCTTTATGCAGTGGTGAGGTTATGCTGGGAGTTGTAGTTTCACTGACCATAACTGTAGAACTGACAAGCGATTAAAGCTCTAATAGGACACAGAGAGGAGAATGTACAATGATATCAGTGACGTCTTCTCTACAGTCTTCACTTATCTAATTCAGATGGTACATACCGCCTGGTCCAGCTAAAACTTCTCTCTGTAGAATGTGACGCCCAGACGTCTCCTCACTATGTCAGCGCATTCTCATCCTCTATATGAAAACAATTATTATTATAAACCTGCCAGACACTGTATCCTCTAAATATAATACTACTATACACTATACTCTTTGATTATAAACCTTCCATACACCGTACCCACTGAATATAATACTACCACATACTGTACATTCTGAATATAATACCAACACATACTGTACACTCTGAATATAAATCTGCCACATACTGTACCCTCTGAATATACCGTCACACACTGTACCCTCTGAATATAAATCTGCCACATACTGTACCCTCTGAATATAATACTACCACACACTGTACATTCTGAATATAATACCATCACATACTGTACCCTCTGAATATAAATCTGCCACATACTGTACCCCTGAATATAATACTATCACATACTGTACCCTCTGAATATAATACTACCATATACTGTACCCTCTGAATATAAATCTGCCACATACTGTACCCCTGAATATAATACTATCACATGCTGTACCCCTGAATATAATACTATCACATACTGTACCCTCTGAATATAATACCAACACATACTGTGCACTCTGAATATATTACTACCACCCACTGCGCCCTCTGAATATAATACTTAGAGATGAGCAAACTACAGTAAATTCAACTCGTCACAAACTTCTCGGCTCGGCAGTTGATGGCTTTTCCTGCATAAATTAGTTCAACTTTCAGGTGCTCCCGTGGGCTGGAAAAGGTGGATATTGTCCTAGGAGAATCTTTCTTATGAATGTATCCACCTTTTCCAGCCCACCGGAGCACCTGGAGGCTGAACTAATTTACGCAGGATAAGTCATCAACTGCTGAGCCGACAAGTTCGTGACGAATCGAATTTACTGTAAGTTCGCTCATCTCTAATAATACTACCACAAACTGCGCCCTCTGAATATAATACTACCACCCACTGCGCCCTCTGAATATAACACTACCACAAACTGCGCCCTCTGAATATAACGTTGCTATACAGTGCACCCTCTGAATATAATACCACAACCGCAGTAACACCCCTCAACATCTGTTAGCTGATGCTATTACCACGGGAGGGGGGTATTGGTGGTGTTGCTAGTGGATGATCGGGGTGCTACTACTGGGGGGGGGGTGTTGCTGAAGGATGATGAGGGTGCTACTGGCCATCCCCCCTGGCAGTATCACCCCCATCATCCATCGGCAGGATCATCCTCCTGGCAGGAGCACCGCCATCATCCACCATCAGGATCTGCTGATGGAGGTGCTGCGGGGGGGGGGGGTATAGTTGCTGGCGGATGATGAGGGTGCTCCTGCCAGGGGGGGGGGAGCATTAGGTAGGCAGCAGTTCCCCCACATTAGGTAGGTAGCAGTTTCCCCACATTAGGTAGCATCTTTTCCCCACATTAGGTAGCATCTTTTCCCCACATTAGGCAGCATAGATTCCCCACATTTGGTACCAGTTTCCCCACATTAGGTAGGTACCAGTTACCCCACATTAGGTAGCAATTTCCCCATATTAGGTAGCACAGATTCCCCACATTAGGTAGCAGTTTCCCCACATTCGGTAGCACAGATTCCCCACATTAGCTAACATAGACTCCGCACATTAGGTAGCATAGACTCCGCACATTAGGTAGCATAGACTCCGCACATTAGGTAGCATATACTCCGCACATTAGGTAGCATAGACTCCCCACATTAGGTAGCATAGACTCCCCACATTAGGTAGCATAGACTCCCCACATTAGGCCGCAGGTTCCCTTGCAGGTTCCCCACAATGCGTCAGTCTCCCCACACACACACACACACACACACAAAAATAAAAACACATACAACACAGAGAGACACACACACAAACACACACAGTCAGAGAGACACACACTCGCAGACAGACACACAGTCACACAGTCACACACACACAGAGTCACACACAGAGTCACACACACACACAGAGTCACACAAACACACAGTCACACACAGAGTCACACAAATACACAGTCACACACACACTCAGAGAGTCACACAAACACACACAGTCTCGCACACACACACACACAGAGTCACACACACAAACATAGATAGAGACACACACTCACCCATCCAGCGCAGCGATCCTTCTCACTGGGCGCAATGCGAGTGACGTAACTGACGTCCCCCTGCGCGGCCATGCGGTGTGACGTCAGGCCGGCGCAGACGTGGGAGCGGAGGCCGGGCACAGTACTGGTGAAGGTGAGAGGGGGGGGGGGCGCGTGATGACGGACGGGCGCACTGAAAGGGGGGGGGGGGTTGCTAACGGACGGGCGCACCGCACACAAAGCACAGGGGGGGGGTGCTGACGGATGGGAGGCCGGTCGGGCACATAGGGGGGTGTCAGTGTAGCTGGGGAGGGGGTGTGGGTGCTGCGGAGCGTCTTGGTGTCACCCCATTAGGTTGGTGTCACCCGGTGCGGGCCGCACCCCCCGCACCCGGGTCGCAACGCCACTGATTATATATACAGTATCTCCCATAAGTGAGTCCACCCCTCACATTATATACACAGTATCTCCCATAAGTGAGTCCACCCCTCACATTATATATACAGTATATCCCATAAGTGAGTCCACCCCTCAAATTATATACAGTATCTCCCATAAGTCAGTCCACCCCTCACATTATATATACAGTATATCCCATAAGTGACTCCACCCCTCACATTATATATACAGTATCTCCCATAAGTGAGTCCACCCCTCACATTATGTACAGTATCTCCCATAAGTGACTCCACCCCTCACATTATATATACAGTATCTCCCATAAGTGAGTCCACCCCTCACATTATATACAGTATATCCCATAAGTGAGTCCACCCCTCACATTATATATACAGTATATCCCATAAGTGAGTCCACCCCTCACATTATATATACAGTGTCTCCCATAAGTGAGTCCACCCCTCACATTATATATACAGTGTCTCCCATAAGTGACTCCACCCCTCACATTATATACAGTATATCCCATAAGTGAGTCCACCCCTCACATTATATACAGTATCTCCCATAAGTGACTCCACCCCTGACATTATATATACAGTGTCTCCCATAAGTGAGTCCCCCCCTCACATTATATACAGTATCTCCCATAAGTGATTCCACCCCTCACATTATATATACAGTATATCCCATAAGTGACTCCACCCCTCACATTATATATACAGTATCTCCCAGAAGTGAGTCCACCCCTCACATTATATATACAGTGTCTCCCATAAGTGAGTCCACCCCTCACATTATATATACAGTATCTCCCATAAGTGAGTCCACCCCTCACATTATATATACAGTATATCCCATAAGTGAGTCCACCCCTTACATTATATACAGTATCTTACACAAGTGAGTCCCCCCTCACATTATATATACAGTATCTCCCATAAGTGAGTCCACCCCTCACATTATATACAGTATCTTATACAAGTGAGTCCCCCCTCACATTATATATACAGTATCTCCCATAAGTGAGTCCCCCCTCACATTATATACATTATCTCCCATAAGTGAGTCCACCCCTCACATTATATATACAGTATATCACATACAGTCATGGCTGTAAATGTTGACACCCCTGAAATTTTTCAAGAAAATGAATTATATTTCACAGAAAAGGATTGCAGTAACACATGTTTTGTTATACACATGTTTATTCCCTTTGTGTGTATAGGAACTAAACCAAAAAAGGGAGGGAAAAAAGCAAATTGGACATAATGTCACCAAACTCCAAAAATGGGCTGGACAAAATTACAGCCACTCTTTCAAAATTGTGGAAAAATAAGCTTGTTTCAAGCATGTGATGCTCCTTTAAACTCACCTGGGGCAAGTAACAGGTGTGTGCAATATAAAAACCACACCTGAAACAGATAAAAAGGATAGAAGTTCACTTATTCTTTGCATTGTGTGTCTATGTGTACCACACTAAGCATGGACAACAGAAAGAGGAGAAGAGAACTGTCTGAGGACTTGAGAACCAAAATTGTGGAAAAATATCAACATTCTCAAGGTTACAAGTCCATCTCCAGAGATCTAGATTTGCCTTTGTCCACAGTACGCAACATTATCAAAAAGTTTGTAATCCATGGCACTGTAGCTAATCTACCTGGGCGTGGACAGAATAGAAAAATTGATGAAAGGTGTCAATGCAGGATAGTCCGTGTGGTGGATAAGCAGCCCCAAACAAGTTCCAAAGATATTCAAGCTGTCCTGCAGGCTCAGGGAGCATCAGTGTCAAAGCGAACTATCCATTGACATTTAAATTTTAAATTAAATGAAACGCTATGGCTGGAGACCCAGGAGGACCCCACTGCTGACACAGAGACATAAAAAAGCAAGACTACATTTTGTCAAAATGAACTTGAGTAAGCCAAAATCCTTCTGGGAAAATGTCTTGTGGACAGATGAGACCAAGATAGAGCTTTTTGGTAATGCACATCATTCTACTGTTTACCGAAAACGGAATGAGGCCTACAAAGAAAAGAACACAGTACCTACAGTGACATATGGTGGAGGTCAATGATGTTTTGGGGTTGTTTTGCTGCCTCTGGCACTGGGAGCCTTTAATGTGTGCAAGGCATCATGAAATCTGAGGATAACCAACGGATTTTGAGTCGCATTGTACAGCCCAGTGTCAGAAAGCTGGGTTTGTGTCTGAGATGTTGGGTCTTCCAACAGGACAATGACCCCAAACATACGTCAAAAAGCCCCCAGAAATGGATGGCAACAAAGCACCGGAGAGTTCTGAAGTGGGCAGCAATGAGTCCAGATCTAAATCCCATTGAACACCTGTGGAGAGATCTTAAAATTGGTGTTGGGAAAAGGCGCCTTCCAATAAGAGAGACTTGGAGCAGTTGGCAAAGGAAGAGTGGTCCAACATTCCGGCTGAGAGGTGTAAGAAGCTTATTGATGTTTATAGAAAGCCTCTGTGCAACCAAATATTAAATTAAGAGTACCAATAATTTTGTCCAGCCCATTTTTGGAGTTTGGTGACATTATGTCCAATTTGCTTTTTTTTCTCCCTTTTTTGGTTTAGTTCCAATACACACAAAGGGAATAAACATAAGTATAGAAAAACATGTGTTACTGCAATCCTTTTCTGTGAGAAATACTTAATTTTCTTGAAAAATTTCAGGGGTGCCAACATTTACGGCCATGACTGTAAGTGAGTCCACCCCTCACATTATATAAATGATCTCCCATAAGTGAGTCCACCCCTCACATTATATAAATGATCTCCCATAAGTGAGTCCACCCCTCACATTATATACAGTATCTCCCATAAGTAAGTCCACCCCTCACATTATATATACAGTATATCCCAAAAGTGAGTCCACCCCTCACATTATATATTAAGTATCTCCCATAAGTGAGTCCACTCCTCACATTATATACAGTATCTCCCATAAGTGATTCCACCCCTCACATTATATACAGTATCTCCCATAAGTGAGTCCACCCCTCACATTATATATACAGTATATCCCATAAGTGAGTCCACCCCTCACATTATATATACAGTATATCCCATAAGTAAGTCCATCTCTCACATTATATATACAGTATCTCCCATAAGTGAGTCCACCCCTCACATTATATATACAGTATATCCCATAAGTGAGTCCACCCCTCACATTATATATACAGTATCTCCCATAAGTGAGTCCACCCCTCACATTATATATACAGTATATCCCATAAGTGAGTCCACCCCTCACATTATATATACAGTATATCCCATAAGTGAGTCCACCCCTCACATTGTATATACAGTATATCCCATAAGTGAGTCCACCCCTCACATTATATATACAGTATATCCCATAAGTGAGTCCACCCCTCACATTATATATACAGTATATCCCATAAGTGAGTCCACCCCTCACATTATATATACAGTATCTCCCATAAGTGAGTCCACCCCTCACATTATATATACAGTATCTCCCATAAGTGACTCCACCCCTCACATTATATACAGTATCTCCCAAAAGTGAATCCACCCCTCACATTTTGGTACATTTTTATTAAATCTCTTCCTGGGATAACATTGAAGAAATGACACTCTGCTGCAATGTAAAGAGGTACTCAGGAGGATATTTTTTTTTCTTTCTTCAAATTAATAGAAAGTTATAAAATACAGATTTGTAAATTAATCCTATGTCAAAATCTTTATTCTTCCTGCACTTATCAGCTGCTGTAGGAAGTTGTGTAGTTCTTTTCAGTCTGACCACTGTGCTTTCTGATGACACCTCTGTCCATGTCAGGAACTGTCCAGAGCAGGAGAGGTTTGCTATGGGGATTTGCTCCTACTCTGGACAGTTCCTAAAATGGACAGAGGAGTCAGCAGAGAGCACTGTGGTCAGACTGGAAAGAACTACACAACTTCCTCTCTAGCACACAGCAACTGAATAGTACTGGAATGGTTAAGATTTTTAAATATAAGTAATTTACTAATTTATATAACTTTTACCAGTTCATTTGAAAAAAAAAAGTATTTTACTCATTTAAATTGAATTAATTGTGGAACAGGTAAGAAAGTAACAAATCAAAGCAGGTGGCTAAGGTGGTAGAGGGGTGTGATGAGGGCAGATGGAATTGCCTAAGGGACAGATGGCATTAACCCCTTGTGTTCGTGACACATCCTCAATACCACCCGAGAGCTGCACTACAGGACATAGACTGGGGGGAGGTGTTCTCAAATACTGATACAGAAGGTAAATGGGACATCTTTAAATCAACTCTAAATAACTATACAGCTAAATATATACCAAAGGGGAACAAATATAAACGATTAAAACTAAATCCTACATGGCTGACAAATGAGGTTAAAAGAGCAATAAACAACAAAAAAATAGCCTTCAAAAAATTCAAATCTGATGGGTCAGCTATAACATTTAAACAGTACAAAGAGCTTAATAAAATCTGTAAAAATGTAATAAAAACAGCAAAAATTCAAAATGAGAGACAGGTGGCCAAAGAAAGCAAAACTAATCCTAAATATTTTTTTAGATATATAAATACAAAAAAAACAAGGACAGAGCATGTAGGACCCCTTAATAATAATAATGGGGAGGTTGTCACGGGCGATCAAGAGAAGGCGGAGCTACTGAATAGGTTCTTTAGTTCTGTATATACTATGGAAGAAGGAGGAGCTGACATTGGACAGGTCAGTGCTGGTAACACATCATGTACAGGTCAGTGCTGGTAACACATCATGTAATGTACTGAACTGGCTTAATGTACAGATGGTACAAGGTTCAGTACTGGGCCCGCTGCTGTTTAATTTATTTATCAATGATATAGAGGATGGTATTAACAGCTCTGTTTCTATCTTTGCAGATGACACCAAGCTTTGTAGCACGGTACAGTCTATAGAGGATGTGCATAAGTTACAAGATGACTTGGATAGACTAAGTGTCTGGGCATCCACTTGGCAAATGAGGTTCAATGTGGATAAATGTAAAGTTATGCATCTGGGTACTAATAACCTGCATGCGTCGTATGTCTTAGGGGGGATTAAACTGGCAGAGTCACTGGTAGAGAAGGATCTGGGTGACTTGTAGATCACAGACTACAGAATAGCATGCAATGTCAGGCTGCTGCTTCCAAAGCCAGCAGGATATTGTCATGTATCAAAAGAGGCATGGACTTAAGGGACAGGGACATAATACTCCCCCTTTATAAAGCATTGGTACGGCCTCACCTGGAATATGCTGTTCAGTTTTGGTCGCCTGTTCATAAAAGGGACACTGCGGAGCTGGAAAGGGTGCAGAGACGCGCGACTAAACTAATATGGGGCATGGAACATCTTAGCTATGAGGAGCGATTAAAGGAGTTACAATTGTTTAGTTTTGAGAAGAGACGTTTAAGGGGGGATATGATAAATGTATATAAGTATATAAATGGCCCATACAAAAAATATGGAGAAAGACTGTTCCAGGTTAAACCCCCCCAAAGGACGAGGGGGCACTCCCTCCGTCTGGAGAAGAAAAGGTTTAGTCTAAAGGGGCGACACGCCTTCTTTACCATGAGGACTGTGAATTTATGGAACGGTCTACCTCAGGAACTGGTCACAGCAGGAACAATTAATAGCTCTAAAACAGGGTTAGATACATTCCTGGAACAAAATAACATTAATGCTTATGCAGAATTATAAAACTACATCCCTTTCCCTTATCCCCTTACACCCTTCCCTTCAATTCCCTGGTTGGACTTGATGGTCGTATGTCTTTTTTCAACCATACTAACTATGTAACTATGTATTCCGCTGGATCTTGGGCTAGGCACGGGGGCAATAATGACTCTGACGCCAAGTTACGGAACAACAGTAGCTTTACTGAGTTAGACAGGTGGAATAGTCCTAGGAGGGCTAGGAGGTGTCCCATAGGTCACCCTAAGGTCACATGGTCACTGATCCCTCACTGGGTTACAATCACATGACACTGGTTAATCACATGTCAACGGTTCTTAAAGATATAACACTTTTATATACAATACACAGCATAAAGATAACTATACAAGGGGTACAGGAGTAGGGGGCCCAGGGGACACTGCAGGGAGGCTGCCTGACAGGGCAGCTAGGGTACAGAGGTACAACTCCTGTACCGGGCCACCACACTAAAATTATAGAAAGCCGAAATATGAATAGGAATCGACCCAGAGTGATGAGAAAAGGAGGGAACAGCTCCAGAAATAAGAGAGATGGGGGAAACAGCAAATGAAAAGGAGCAGACCCAGAAACTTGTCAGATGTCAGCATCTGTATGTGTGTGAGATGGAGAGAGGCGACAGAAGAGAGAGAGAAAACCTGAGAAGCTGATGTGTAAGTCACAGGAAGGTGTGTGGGAAGATGGAGGTGCAATATAGTGACACGTAGTAAGAAAGCTTCAGCAAGGTGCAAGACGAAAGTGTAGATAGAAGAACGGAATAGAGGAGCATCTGTCATCACAATGGAGATTTTACTGCACAAATAATTTTTAGTTTTTTTCATATCCTCATGAATTGCATCTGTCTTACACAAAATATTACATAATGACTATAAATGTCTATTAGGGCCATTTTAATGGGACCTAAGCCGCAGTACAAAGGTCTCTGCTTCTACTTGAATGGGTACTCCGCCCCTAGACATCTTATACCCCTCACCACTGGGAACGCCCGCAATCTCACCTGCAGCACCCCATGTCATCTTGTGCATGGAGTGAAGTTCGGGCGATACAGGGGCCGGAGGATCGTGACGTCACGCCTTGCCCCCTCAATGCAAGTCTATGGGAGGGGGCTAACTTTTGTTCGCTCTGTGCCTGATGGCGGGCAATACAGGGGCAGGAGGATCGTGACATCATAGCCCCGCCCCCTCATGACATCATGCCCTGCCCCATCAATGCAAGTCTAAGTCTCCCATAGACTTGCATTGAGGGGGCAGGGCGTGACATCATGGCCCGCCCCCTTGTGACATCACGCCCTGCCCCCTCAATACTCTGGCCCCTGTATCGCCGGAGAGTGAACCTGTGCACATGATGACATGAGGTGCTGCAGGAGAGATTGCAGGGGTTCGCAGCGTGGGATCCCCTTTGGATAGGGGATAAGATGTCTAAGGGCAGAGTACCCCTTTAAGCTCACTGTGTATTCTGGCGCTGCCGCAACAGCTGATTGGTGGAGGTGGCAAGTGTCTGATCACCACCAATAACATACAGATGGCCTATTTTAACAATAAGCCATTAATAAACAAAAGACGCAATAAAAACCTTTTGGGGCAGGGTTACATCAGCAACATATTTAGCGCTGCAGATGCATTGACGGCAATCAAAATGGGAGCGCCCGCTTGCAGCCAGGTAGCTCTCTGTGTCCTCTCGTTGTGGCAGATTTGTGTAGGAATCTGCTGCTATGAGCGGACACACAGAGCTATCCGGCCGTCCCAGGAGCTCCCTCTGCAGTCCATCTGTGACTGCTGTTGGCGTGATCCTGCCCTTAAAGGGTTACTCTGCCCTTAGACATCTTATCCCCTATCCAAAGAATAGGGGATAAGATTTCTGATCACGGGGGTCCCGCCGCTGGGGACCCCCGCGATCTCTGCTGCATCACCCCAGACATAAGTTGCACGGAGCAAACTTTGCTCCGTGCCGGATGACTGGCGATAGGAGGAGGAGGCTTGTGACATCACTGCCATGCCCCACTCGTGATGTCACAACCATGCCCTATGGGAGGGCAGCAGTCACCCCCCCCCCATAGACTTGCATTAAGGGGGCGTGGCTGTGATGTCACAAGCCTCCGGCACTGCGCCCGACGCTCTAAACAAACACCGGGTGCAGCAGGGAGATCGCAGGGGTCCCCAGTGGGGAGACCCCCACGATCAGACATCTTATCCCCTATCCTATGTCTAGGGATGGAGTACCTTTTTAATGGGATTGTGCAAAACCCTTTCTGACCAAGTCTACAAGCCCCTACCCCATATAATTGTTCAACAACGTCTTAAGTCAAGTTCACACCTGTGTTGTAATTTGTTTTTCTCTTCCACCATGGGAGCAGAAAAACATAAATTCCGTGCCAGATCCATTTCATGACAGACACCAATGGTGCTCGAAGGACCTCACTAGCTTATAAAGGGGCATGTTTTGGTTCAATTGTGGTATTTGTCAAGTATGAAGTAGCACACTCTATTCTGGACCCCATAGTTTAAAGGGTGCCAAACTGCTGTGGAAAAAGGGGAATTTCTCATCTAACTTTATCCGCTATGCACAGAGCCGAGCCTCCTCTCTCATCCTGCTTTCTTGTAGGGTCGTGGGCTCTTGCTTTGTGATTGACACTTCACACACACACACACACACACACACAGTAGTTGTGTGCAAGTGACTAGCACTTTGCATGACTCACTGAAATCTTGTACTCAAGCAAAAGAGCTGGTGTCTGAAGTGTCAATAATTATGTTTACATCAAGATAAGGTTCCCAGCAGATAAGCTGGCAGGGCAGTTCCTGCTATGTGTAAAGAGAGAGAGTGAGAAATTGTGAAGTCAGCAGTGTCACGATGCCGGCTGGCAGGTAGTGGATCCTCTGTGCCGGAGAGGGATTGGCGTGGACCGTGCTAGTGGATCGGTTCTAAGTCACTACTGGTTTTCACCAGAGCCCGCCGCAAAGCGGGATGGTCTTGCTGCGGCGGTAGTGACCAGGTCGTATCCACTAGCAACGGCTCACCTCTCTGGCTGCTGAAGATAGGCGCGGTACAAGGGAGTAGACAGAAGCAAGGTCGGACGTAGCAGAAGGTCGGGGCAGGCAGCAAGGATCGTAGTCAGGGGCAACGGCAGGAGGTCTGGAACACAGGCTAGGAACACACAAGGAAACGCTTTCACTGGCACGATGGCAACAAGATCCGGCAAGGAAGTGCAGGGGAAGTGAGGTGATATAGGGAAGTGCACAGGTGATCAGACTAATTGGAACCACTGCGCCAATCAGCGGCGCAGTGGCCCTTTAAATCGCAAAGACCCGGCGCGCGCGCGCCCTAAGGAGCGGGCCCGCGCGCGCCGGGACAGGACCGACGGAGAGCGAGTCAGGTACGGGAGCCGGGGTGCGCATCGCGAGCGGGCGCTACCCGCATCGCGAATCGCATCCCGGCTGGAGGCGGTATCGCAGCGCCCCGGGTCAGTGGATCTGACCGGAGCGCTGCAGTGAGGAGAGTGTAGCGAGCGCTCCGGGGAGGAGCGGGGACCCGGAGCGCTCGGCGTAACAGTACCCCCCCCTTGGGTCTCCCCCTCTTCTTAGAGCCTGAGAACCTGAGGAGCAGACTTTTGTCTAGGATATTGTCCTCAGGTTCCCAGGATCTCTCTTCTGGACCACAACCCTCCCAATCCACTAAAAAAAAGGTTTTCCCTCTGACCTTTTTGGATGCTAGAATCTCTTTGACGGAGAAGATGTCCGAGGAGCCGGAAACAGGAGTGGGAGGAACAGATTTGGGAGAGAAACGGTTGATGATAAGTGGTTTAAGAAGAGAAACGTGAAAGGCATTAGGAATACGAAGAGAAGGAGGAAGAAGAAGTTTGTAAGAGACAGGATTAATCTGGCACAAAATTTTGAAAGGACCAAGATAGCGTGGTCCCAACTTGTAGCTAGGGACACGGAAGCGGACATATTTAGCGGAGAGCCATACCTTGTCTCCAGGGGAAAAAATGGGAGGAGCTCTTCTTTTCTTATCCGCGAACTTCTTCATGCGTGATGAAGCCTGTAAGAGAGAATTTTGGGTCTCTCTCCATATGATGGAAAGGTCACGAGAAATTTCATCCACAGCGGGCAGACCCGAGGGCAAGGGGGTAGGGAGGGGGGGAAGAGGGTGACGGCCGTACACCACGAAAAATGGGGATTTGGAGGAAGATTCAGAGACTCTGAAGTTATACGAGAATTCGGCCCATGGAAGAAGATCTGCCCAGTCATCCTGGCGGGAGGAAACAAAATGTCGTAAATAATCACCCAAGACCTGGTTAATTCTTTCTACTTGTCCATTGGATTGAGGATGATATGCAGAAGAAAAATTTAATTTAATCTTGAGTTGTTTACAGAGAGCCCTCCAGAATTTAGACACGAATTGGACGCCTCTATCCGAGACGATCTGTGTAGGCAACCCGTGAAGACGAAAAATGTGTACAAAAAATTGTTTAGCCAACTGAGGCGCTGAAGGAAGACCAGGAAGAGGGATGAAATGTGCCATTTTGGAGAATCGATCAACGACCACCCAAATAACAGTGTTGCCACGGGAAGGGGGTAAATCAGTAATAAAGTCCATACCAATCAGAGACCAAGGCTGTTCGGGGACAGGCAGAGGATGAAGAAAACCAGCGGGCTTCTGGCGAGGAGTCTTATCCCGGGCACAGATAGTGCAGGCTCGCACAAAGTCCACAACATCCGTCTCCAGAGTCGGCCACCAATAGAAACGAGAGATGAGTTGCACAGATTTCTTGATGCCCGCATGACCTGCGAGATGGGAGGAGTGACCCCATTTGAGGATTCCGAGGCGTTGGCGTGGAGAAACAAAGGTCTTTCCTGGAGGAGTTTGCCTGATGGAGGCTGGAGAAGTGGAAATCAGGCAGTCAGGAGGAATGATGTGTTGCGGAGAGAGTTCAACTTCAGAAGCATCCGAGGAACGAGAGAGAGCATCGGCCCTAATGTTCTTATCGGCAGGCCGAAAGTGAATTTCAAAATTAAACCGGGCAAAGAACAGAGACCACCTGGCCTGGCGAGGATTCAGCCGTTGGGCAGACTGGAGGTAGGAGAGGTTCTTGTGATCGGTGTAAATAATAACTGGAAATCTTGATCCCTCCAGCAGATGCCTCCATTCCTCAAGTGCTAATTTAATAGCTAGAAGCTCTCGATCCCCGATGGAGTAGTTCCTCTCCGCCGGAGAGAAGGTCCTAGAAAAAAAACCACAAGTAACAGCATGCCCGGAAGAATTTTTTTGTAGAAGGACAGCTCCAGCTCCCACTGAGGAGGCATCAACCTCCAATAGGAAGGGTTTGGAAGGGTCAGGTCTGGAGAGCACGGGAGCCGAAGAAAAGGCAGACTTGAGCCGTTTAAAGGCGTCTTCCGCTTGAGGAGGCCAAGACTTGGGATCGGCATTTTTTTTGGTTAAAGCCACGATAGGAGCCACAACGGTAGAAAAATGTGGAATAAATTGCCTGTAATAATTGGCGAACCCCAAAAAGCGTTGGATAGCACGGAGTCCGGAGGGGCGTGGCCAATCTAAGACGGCAGAGAGTTTGTCTGGATCCATTTGTAGTCCCTGGCCAGAGACCAAGTATCCCAGGAAAGGAAGAGATTGGCATTCAAACAGACATTTCTCTATTTTGGCATAGAGTTGATTGTCACGAAGTCTCTGAAGAACCATACGGACATGCTGGCGGTGTTCTTCTAGATTGGCAGAAAAAATCAGGATATCATCCAGATATACAACAACACATGAGTATAAAAGATCACGAAAAATTTCATTAACAAAGTCTTGGAAGACGGCAGGGGCGTTGCACAGGCCAAAGGGCATGACCAGATACTCAAAGTGTCCATCTCTGGTGTTAAATGCCGTTTTCCATTCATCCCCCTCTCTGATGCGGATGAGATTATAAGCACCTCTTAAGTCCAGTTTGGTAAAGATGTGGGCACCTTGGAGGCGATCAAAGAGTTCAGAGATGAGGGGTAGGGGGTAGCGGTTCTTAACCGTGATTTTATTAAGACCGCGGTAGTCAATGCAAGGACGTAGGGAGCCATCTTTTTTGGACACAAAGAAAAATCCGGCTCCGGCAGGAGAGGAGGATTTACGGATAAAGCCCTTTTTTAAATTTTCCTGGACGTATTCAGACATGGCAAGAGTCTCTGGGGCGGACAGAGGATAAATTCTGCCCCGGGGTGGAGTAGTGCCCGGGAGGAGGTCGATAGGACAATCATAAGGCCTGTGAGGAGGTAGGGTTTCAGCTTGTTTTTTGCAAAAAACATCCGCAAAGTCCATATAGGCCTTAGGGAGGCCGGTTACAGGAGGAACCACAGAGTCACGGCAAGGGTTACTGGGAACCGGTTTTAGGCAGTCCTTGGAACAAGAGGGCCCCCAACTCTTGATCTCCCCAGTGGACCAATCCAGGGTTGGGGAATGAAGTTGAAGCCAGGGAAGTCCAAGGAGAATTTCAGAAGTGCAATTGGGGAGGACCAAAAGTTCAATCCTCTCGTGATGAGATCCGATGCACATTAGAAGGGGCTCCGTGCGGAAACGTATGGTACAGTCCAATCTTTCATTGTTTACACAATTGATGTAGAGGGGTCTGGCGAGACTGGTCACTGGGATGTTGAACCTGTTGACGAGAGAGGCCAAAATAAAATTTCCTGCAGATCCGGAGTCCAAGAAGGCCATAGTAGAGAAGGAGAAGGCAGAGGCAGACATCCGCACAGGCACAGTAAGACGTGGAGAAGCAGAGTAGACATCAAGGACTGTCTCACCCTTGTGCGGAGTCAGCGTACGTCTTTCCAGGCGGGGAGGACGGATAGGACAATCCTTCAGGAAGTGTTCGGTACTAGCACAGTACAGGCAGAGGTTCTCCATGCGGCGTCGTGTCCTCTCTTGAGGTGTCAGGCGAGACCGGTCGACCTGCATAGCCTCCACGGCGGGAGGCACAGGAACGGATTGCAGGGGACCAGAGGAGAGAGGAGCCGAGGAGAAGAAACGCCTCGTGCGAACAGAGTCCATATCCTGGCGGAGCTCCTGACGCCTTTCGGAAAAACGCATGTCAATGCGAGTGGCTAGGTGAATGAGTTCATGTAGATTAGCAGGGATTTCTCGTGCGGCCAGAACATCTTTAATGTTGCTGGATAGGCCTTTTTTAAAGGTCGCGCAGAGGGCCTCATTATTCCAGGATAATTCTGAAGCAAGAGTACGGAATTGTACGGCATACTCGCCAACGGAAGAATTACCCTGGACCAGGTTCAACAGGGCAGTCTCAGCAGAAGAGGCTCGGGCAGGTTCCTCAAAGACACTTCGGATTTCCGAGAAGAAGGAGTGTACAGAGGCAGTGACGGGGTCATTGCGGTCCCAGAGCGGTGTGGCCCAAGACAGGGCTTTTCCAGACAGAAGGCTGACTACGAAAGCCACCTTAGACCTTTCAGTGGGAAACTGGTCCGACATCATCTCCAAGTGCAGGGAACATTGGGAAAGAAAGCCACGGCAAAACTTAGAGTCCCCATCAAATTTATCCGGCAAGGATAGGCGTAGACCAGAAGCGGCCACTCGCTGCGGAGGAGGTGCAGGAGCTGGCGGAGGAGATGATTGCTGAAGCTGTGGTAGTAACTGCTGTAGCATAACGGTCAGTTGAGACAGCTGTTGGCCTTGTTGCGCTATCTGTTGTGACTGCTGGGCGACCACCGTGGTGAGGTCAGCGACAACTGGCAGAGGAACTTCAGCGGGATCCATGGCCGGATCTACTGTCACGATGCCGGCTGGCAGGTAGTGGATCCTCTGTGCCGGAGAGGGATTGGCGTGGACCGTGCTAGTGGATCGGTTCTAAGTCACTACTGGTTTTCACCAGAGCCCGCCGCAAAGCGGGATGGTCTTGCTGCGGCGGTAGTGACCAGGTCGTATCCACTAGCAACGGCTCACCTCTCTGGCTGCTGAAGATAGGCGCGGTACAAGGGAGTAGACAGAAGCAAGGTCGGACGTAGCAGAAGGTCGGGGCAGGCAGCAAGGATCGTAGTCAGGGGCAACGGCAGGAGGTCTGGAACACAGGCTAGGAACACACAAGGAAACGCTTTCACTGGCACGATGGCAACAAGATCCGGCAAGGAAGTGCAGGGGAAGTGAGGTGATATAGGGAAGTGCACAGGTGATCAGACTAATTGGAACCACTGCGCCAATCAGCGGCGCAGTGGCCCTTTAAATCGCAAAGACCCGGCGCGCGCGCGCCCTAAGGAGCGGGGCCGCGCGCGCCGGGACAGGACCGACGGAGAGCGAGTCAGGTACGGGAGCCGGGGTGCGCATCGCGAGCGGGCGCTACCCGCATCGCGAATCGCATCCCGGCTGGAGGCGGTATCGCAGCGCCCCGGGTCAGTGGATCTGACCGGAGCGCTGCAGTGAGGAGAGTGTAGCGAGCGCTCCGGGGAGGAGCGGGGACCCGGAGCGCTCGGCGTAACAAGCAGCAGTCCAGTTACTGCTTCCAGAGTGAAGACGTGGTCTGTAACCTAGACAATGTGCTGTAAACAAGAGGCAAAGAAAAGCAGCTGTAACATAAAAAGGAAGCACGTCTGAAAATGATATATATTCACGAAAGTGTGTCACTTTACATACCCTACAATAAAACAAACAAACAAAAAAAACGATTATGGAGATAGGAATACCCTTTAAATGGGCACTCTCATTAAAACTAATTTTTGTTATTGCACAAAAGTTTTCTATGTTTTATTTGTGTTTAAAAAAGCTACCACTAGATGTCTCCCTACTTGTCTAAAGCACATTTCCCCCATCTCTTGCACAGACTTTGGACTCCTGCTGGCCTGGCAGAAGTCCAAAATCAGGAAATGCTAAGGGGGGTGCGTGCAGCCTTATCCAATCATAGCTCATCTCACACACTTAACTGCTATGGTCTGTGTGTAGAAGAGTGAGGGAGGAAGTTCTCCCCTGTATGGCTTCAGATGATGTCACGCCTGCTGGGGAACGCCCCTTCCCAGTCTGTGAATCTGACTAAGGCTAAGCAGAAAATACAGAGCAATATCAAGGTAGAAGACTAACAAATAATAAAAATAAAAGCAGGGGGTGGTTTATCATGATTTGGGCAGTGAACTTGGAGGATTATAAAATTTAACAAGATCACGACAGGTACTCTTTAACTCCTTAACGACAATGGACGTAAATGTACGTCATGGTGCGGTGGAACTTAACGCACCATGACGTACATTTACGCTCCGCCATAACCACAAGCGCCAGACTGGTGCTCGCATCGCGATCGTGTGGATGTCCACCATTAACCCCTCAGATGCCGTGATCAATACAGATCATGACATCTGCCGCAGTGTGGTACTTTAAATGAATAATTGGATTGCCCACAGCGCTGCCACGGGGATCCGATCATCCAGCATGGTGGCCGGAGGTCCCCTCACCTACCTTCAGCCGTCTCCTGGGGTTTTCTGCTCTGGTCTGAGATTGAGCAGACCAGAGCAGAAGATAGCTGATAACACTGATCAGTGCTATGCCCCATGCATTGCACTGAACAGTATTAGCAATCAAATGATTGCTATAAATAGTCCCCTATGGGGACTATTAAAGTGTAAAAAAAAAAAATAAAGGGAAAAAATATATAAGAATTTTTTTTCTGAACTATCAAAATTTGTTAATTGTCCCGTACCATGAACAGCGTACACATAAAAAAAAAGTCAAAAATTGCTGCTTTTTTGGCACATTTTATTAAAAAAAAAAAAATGTATAAAAAGAAAATATAAGATAAAGTGGTAAGGAAAAAAACTACAGATCACGGCGCAGAAAATGAGCCTTCATACTGCCCCATTTACGGAAAAATGAGAAAGTTATAAGTGGTCAAAATAGGGCTATTTCAAACATACAAATTTTGTTAAAATCGTTTTTTTTTCAATTTTTTTAAAGCGGTACAATTATAAAAAGTCATATATCATCGGTATCATTTTAATCGTATTGACCCACAGAATAAAGAAAACATGTCATTTTTGCCCTAAAATGTACAGCGTGAAAACAAAACTTTGCAAAATTTGCTAAATTGTGGTTTTCTTTTCAATTTTCCCACATAAATAATATTTTTTGGTAAAATAAGTAATGTAATTATAAAGTAAAATTGGTGACGCAAAAACAAGGCGAGGAGGAAAAAACAAAAATGCAAAAATAAAATTGGCTGCGTCCTTAAGGACAAAATGGGCCTGGTCCTTAAGGAGTTAATTTTCAATCCCACCTAAATCCAGTATGTTCTCACAGAAAATGAGTCTAAAACTCGATCTGTGGTGTATACACTGTGTACCAGCTGCTTCTTATTTTACGTTATCCCTGCAGGCTTCCTCACTGGCAATTTAATTCTTATTTCTTTGGAAGAAGGTTAGTACCCGTCTATGCTGTCTTTCCCGTATACTACCTATAATGTAGACAGATCACCATAATGTCTGTGTGACCACAGGGGTACCTTAAAGGGGTACTCCGGTGAAAAAAATTTTTTTTAAATCAACTGGTGCCAGAAAGTTAAACAGATTTGTAAATTAATAAAAAAAATAACAATTTCCCCCCCTCAAGGTTAATGTTTGTTATAATATTACAATAAAGACCGTGCTTCAATTATTCTAATAATTTATTAAAATTATAATATATCATAATAAATTCCGCTCTCACAGGGCCCTTGTGGGAGAAGAAAAATAATGTTTAAAACATAAATAAAATACAATATGCCACTTAATTGCTGTTACGCCGAGCGCTCCGGGTCCCCGCTCCTCCCCGGAGCGCTCGCTTCTCTCTCGCTACCGCAGCGCTCCGGGCAGCTCCACTGACCCGGTGCGCTGCGGTACCGTCTCCAGCCGGGATGCGATTCGCGATGCGGGTGGCGCCCGCTCGCGATGCGCATCCCGGCTCCCGTACCTGACTCGCTCTCCGTCTGTCCTGTCTCGGCGCGCGCGGCCCCGCTCCCTAGGGCGCGCGCGCGCCGGGTCTCTGCGATTTAAAGGGCCACTGCGCCGCTGATTGGCGCAGTGGTTCCAATTAGTGTGTTCACCTGTGCACTCCCTATTTATACCTCACTTCCCCTTCACTCCCTCGCCGGATCTTGTTGCCATTGTGCCAGTGAAAGCGTTTCCTTGTGTGTTCCTAGCCTGTGTTCCAGACCTCCTGCCGTTGCCCCCGACTACGATCCTTGCTGCCTGCCCCGACCTTCTGCTACGTCCGACCTTGCTTCTGTCTACTCCCTTGTACCGCGCCTATCTTCAGCAGTCAGAGAGGTTGAGCCGTTGCTAGTGGATACGACCTGGTCACTACCGCCGCAGCAAGACCATCCCGCTTTGCGGCGGGCTCTGGTGAAAACCAGTAGTGACTTAGAACCGATCCACTAGCACGGTCCACGCCAATCCCTCTCTGACACAGAGGATCCACTACCTACCAGCCGGCATCGTGACAGTAGATCCGGCCATGGATCCCGCTGAAGTTCCTCTGCCAGTTGTCGCCGACCTCACCACGGTGGTCGCCCAGCAGTCACAACAGATAGCGCAACAAGGCCAACAGCTGTCTCAACTGACCGTGATGCTACAGCAGCTACTACCACAGCTTCAACAATCATCTCCTCCGCCAGCTCCTGCACCTCCTCCGCAGCGAGTGGCCGCTTCTGGTCTACGACTATCCTTGCCGGATAAATTTGATGGGAACTCTAAATTCTGCCGTGGCTTTCTTTCCCAATGTTCCCTGCACTTGGAGATGATGTCGGACCAGTTTCCTACTGAAAGGTCTAAGGTGGCTTTCGTAGTCAGCCTTCTGTCTGGAAAAGCTCTGTCATGGGCCACACCGCTCTGGGACCGCAATGATCCCGTCACTGCCTCTATACACTCCTTCTTCTCGGAAATTCGAAGTGTCTTTGAGGAACCTGCCCGAGCCTCTTCTGCTGAGACTGCCCTGTTGAACCTGGTCCAGGGTAATTCTTCCGTTGGCGAGTACGCCGTACAATTCCGTACTCTTGCTTCAGAATTATCCTGGAATAATGAGGCCCTCTGCGCGACCTTTAAAAAAGGCCTATCCAGCAACATTAAAGATGTTCTGGCCGCACGAGAAATCCCTGCTAACCTACATGAACTCATTCATCTAGCCACTCGCATTGACATGCGTTTTTCCGAAAGGCGTCAGGAGCTCCGCCAGGATATGGACTTTGTTCGCACAAGGCGTTCTTTCTCCCCGGCTCCTCTCTCCTCTGGTCCCCTGCAATCCGTTCCTGTGCCTCCCGCCGTGGAGGCTATGCAGGTCGACCGGTCTCGCCTGACACCTCAAGAGAGGACACGACGCCGCATGGAGAATCTCTGCCTGTACTGTGCCAGTACCGAACACTTCCTGAAGGATTGTCCTATCCGTCCTCCCCGCCTGGAAAGACGTACGCTGACTCCGCACAAAGGTGAGACAGTCCTTGATGTCTACTCTGCTTCTCCACGTCTTACTGTGCCTGTGCGGATATCTGCCTCTGCCTTCTCCTTCTCTACTATGGCCTTCTTGGATTCCGGATCTGCAGGAAATTTTATTTTGGCCTCTCTCGTCAACAGGTTCAACATCCCGGTGACCAGTCTCGCCAGACCCCTCTACATCAATTGTGTAAACAATGAAAGATTGGACTGTACCATACGTTTCCGCACGGAGCCCCTTCTAATGTGCATCGGACCTCATCACGAGAAGATTGAATTTTTGGTCCTCCCCAATTGCACTTCCGAAATTCTCCTTGGACTACCCTGGCTTCAACTCCATTCCCCAACCCTGGATTGGTCCACTGGGGAGATCAAGAGTTGGGGGCCCTCTTGTTTCAAGGACTGCCTAAAACCGGTTCCCAGTACCCCTTGCCGTGACTCTGTGGTTCCCCCTGTAACCGGTCTTCCTAAGGCCTATATGGACTTTGCGGATGTTTTTTGCAAAAAACAAGCTGAGACTCTACCTCCTCACAGGCCTTATGATTGTCCTATTGACCTCCTCCCGGGCACTACTCCACCCCGGGGCAGAATTTATCCTCTGTCCGCCCCAGAGACTCTTGCTATGTCTGAGTACATCCAGGAAAATTTAAAAAAGGGCTTTATCCGTAAATCCTCCTCTCCTGCCGGAGCCGGATTTTTCTTTGTGTCCAAAAAAGATGGCTCTCTACGTCCTTGCATTGACTACCGCGGTCTTAATAAAATCACGGTAAAGAACCGCTACCCCCTACCCCTCATCTCTGAACTCTTTGATCGCCTCCAAGGTGCCCACATCTTTACCAAACTGGACTTAAGAGGTGCTTATAATCTCATCCGCATCAGAGAGGGGGATGAATGGAAAACGGCATTTAACACTAGAGATGGACACTTTGAGTATCTGGTCATGCCCTTTGGCCTGTGCAACGCCCCTGCCGTCTTCCAAGACTTTGTTAATTAAATTTTTCGTGATCTCTTATACTCCTGTGTTGTTGTATATCTGGACGATATCCTGATTTTTTCTGCCAATCTAGAAGAACACCGCCAGCATGTCCGTATGGTTCTTCAAAGACTTTGTGACAATCAACTTTATGCCAAGATAGAGAAATGTCTGTTTGAATGCCAATCTCTTCCTTTCCTAGGATACTTGGTCTCTGGCCAGGGACTACAAATGGATCCAGACAAACTCTCTGCCGTCTTAGATTGGCCACGCCCCTCCGGACTCCGTGCTATCCAACGTTTTTTGGGGTTCGCCAATTATTACAGGCAATTTATTCCACATTTTTCTACCGTTGTGGCCCCTATCGTGGCTTTAACCAAAAAAAATGCCAATCCCAAGTCTTGGCCTCCTCAAGCGGAAGACGCCTTTAAACGGCTCAAGTCTGCCTTTTCTTCGGCTCCCGTGCTCTCCAGACCTGACCCATCTAAACCCTTCCTATTGGAGGTTGATGCCTCCTCTGTAGGAGCTGGAGCGGTCCTTCTACAAAAAAATTCTTCCGGGCATGCTGTTACTTGTGGTTTTTTTTCTAGGACCTTCTCTCCGGCGGAGAGGAACTACTCCATCGGGGATCGAGAGCTTCTAGCCATTAAATTAGCACTTGAGGAATGGAGGCATCTGCTGGAGGGATCAAAATTTCCAGTTATTATTTACACCGATCACAAGAATCTCTCCTATCTCCAGTCTGCCCAACGGCTGAATCCTCGCCAGGCCAGGTGGTCTCTGTTCTTTGCCCGATTTAATTTTGAAATTCACTTTCGGCCTGCCGATAAGAACATTAGGGCCGATGCTCTCTCTCGTTCCTCGGATGCCTCGGAAGTTGAACTCTCTCCGCAACACATCATTCCTGACTGCCTGATTTCCACTTCTCCAGCCTCCATCAGGCAAACTCCTCCAGGAAAGACCTACGTCTCTCCACGCCAACGCCTCGGAATCCTCAAATGGGGTCACTCCTCCCATCTCGCAGGTCATGCAGGCATCAAGAAATCTGTACAACTCATCTCTCGCTTCTATTGGTGGCCGACTCTGGAGACGGATGTCGTGGACTTTGTGCGAGCCTGCACTGTCTGTGCCCGGGATAAGACTCCTCGCCAGAAGCCCGCTGGTTTTCTTCATCCTCTGCCTGTCCCCGAACAGCCTTGGTCTCTGATTGGTATGGATTTTATTACAGACCTACCCCCATCCCGTGGCAACACTGTTGTTTGGGTGGTCGTTGATCGATTCTCCAAAATGGCACATTTCATCCCTCTTCCTGGTCTTCCTTCGGCGCCTCAGTTGGCTAAACAATTTTTTGTACACATTTTTCGTCTTCACGGGTTGCCCACACAGATAGTCTCGGATAGAGGCGTCCAATTCGTGTCAAAATTCTGGAGGGCTCTCTGTAAACAACTCAAGATTAAATTAAACTTTTCTTCTGCATATCATCCTCAATCCAATGGACAAGTAGAGAGAATTAACCAGGTCTTGGGTGATTATTTACGACATTTTGTTTCCTCCCGCCAGGATGATTGGGCAGATCTTCTACCATGGGCCGAATTCTCGTATAACTTTAGAGTCTCTGAATCTTCCTCCAAATCCCCATTTTTCGTGGTGTACGGCCGTCACCCTCTTCCCCCCCTCCCTACTCCCTTGCCCTCTGGTTTGCCCGCTGTAGATGAAGTGACTCGTGATCTTTCCACCATATGGAAAGAGACCCAAAATTCTCTTTTACAGGCTTCATCTCGCATGAAAAAGTTTGCCGATAAGAAAAGAAGAGCTCCTCCCATTTTTGCTCCCGGAGACAAGGTATGGCTCTCCGCTAAATATGTCCGCTTTCGTGTCCCCAGTTACAAACTGGGTCCACGCTATCTTGGTCCTTTCAAAGTCTTGTGCCAAATTAATCCTGTTTCTTACAAACTTCTTCTTCCTCCTTCTCTCCGTATTCCTAATGCCTTTCATGTCTCTCTTCTTAAACCTCTCATCATCAACCGTTTCTCTCCCAAGTTAGTTTCTCCCACTCCTGTCTCCGGTTCTTCTGACGTCTTCTCAGTGAAAGAGATACTGGCCTCCAAGACGGTCAGAGGAAAAAGGTTCTTTTTGGTGGATTGGGAGGGCTGTGGACCTGAAGAGAGATCCTGGGAACCTGAGGACAACATCCTAGACAAAAGTCTGCTCCTCAGGTTCTCAGGCTCTAAGAAGAGGGGGAGACCCAAGGGGGGGGGGGTACTGTTACGCCGAGCGCTCCGGGTCCCCGCTCCTCCCCGGAGCGCTCGCTTCTCTCTCGCTACCGCAGCGCTCCGGGCAGCTCCACTGACCCGGTGCGCTGCGGTACCGTCTCCAGCCGGGATGCGATTCGCGATGCGGGTGGCGCCCGCTCGCGATGCGCATCCCGGCTCCCGTACCTGACTCGCTCTCCGTCTGTCCTGTCCCGGCGCGCGCGGCCCCGCTCCCTAGGGCGCGCGCGCGCCGGGTCTCTGCGATTTAAAGGGCCACTGCGCCGCTGATTGGCGCAGTGGTTCCAATTAGTGTGTTCACCTGTGCACTCCCTATTTATACCTCACTTCCCCTTCACTCCCTCGCCGGATCTTGTTGCCATTGTGCCAGTGAAAGCGTTTCCTTGTGTGTTCCTAGCCTGTGTTCCAGACCTCCTGCCGTTGCCCCCGACTACGATCCTTGCTGCCTGCCCCGACCTTCTGCTACGTCCGACCTTGCTTCTGTCTACTCCCTTGTACCGCGCCTATCTTCAGCAGTCAGAGAGGTTGAGCCGTTGCTAGTGGATACGACCTGGTCACTACCGCCGCAGCAAGACCATCCCGCTTTGCGGCGGGCTCTGGTGAAAACCAGTAGTGACTTAGAACCGATCCACTAGCACGGTCCACGCCAATCCCTCTCTGGCACAGAGGATCCACTACCTGCCTGGAGATGGATTGCTCGTTTCAGAGCTGGAGATGCTGTCCAGAGTGTGACTGTCCAGAATTATAGCGATAAAAGTTCTTTAAGCAATGAGTGGCATAGATATATAACAATTAGACGCGTTTCAGGGTACTTAGTAGTGACTACTGAAGAAAGGGTCGGCTGTTACTAAGTACCCCGAAACGCGTCTAGTTGTTATATATTTATGCCACTCATTGCTTAAAGAACTTTTATCGCTATAATTCTGGACAGTCACACTCTGGACAGCATCTCCAGCTCTGAAACGAGCAATCCATCTCCAGGACTTACTTGCATCTAAGTCTGGATTCAACCAGTCCTAGCTCCCATAGTCCGCATGAATTCTGACGTCAGACGCTGAGAACACGAGGCTCTGCATCCGTCTCCTCGACTCCATCGGGCGGTATCACCCGGGCCCTGCGCCGTCAGGACCAGCCGCCACTTGTGCACGCCAGCACTTATTTTCTGCAAGTATATCTACAGCTCAGTGAGCGATTGCCAACTATAACGGAGCACCACAGAAACTGGTAAAAGATTACTATTTATTATAAGATCTGCTACAGTTTACATTGAAGGATCTGACCAGAGACAATATAATACTGCTGTACTGCTACAGTATAAAGGACTGTTTCACCTAACAAAAATCTTGGTGTCCATTAAAGGGGTACTCCGGTGCTTACACATCTTATCCCCTACCCAAAGGATAGGGGATAAGATGCCTGATCGCGGGAGTCCCGCAGCTGGGGACGCCCGCGATCATGCACACGGCACCCCGTTAGTAATCAGTCCCCGGAGCGTGTTCGCTCTGGGTTTGATTACGGTCGACCGCAGGGCCGGCGGCGTGTGACGTCACGCCCCCGCCCCCGTGTGACGTCACGCTCCGCCCCTCAATGCAAGCCTACGGGAGGGGGCGTGATAGCTGATTACTAACGGGGTGCCGCGTGCATGAACGCGGGTGTCCCCAGCATGCGGGACTCCCGCGATCAGGCATCTTATCCCCTATCCTTTGGATAGGGGATAAGATGTGTAAGCACAGGAGTACCCCTTTAATGAATATTACCCTGCAGTATATCCAGCAACTAATATAGCAATTAAGTGGCATATTGATCATATTGTATTTTATTTATGTTTTAAACATTATTTTTCCTCTCCCACAAGGGCCCTGTGAGAGCGGAACTTATTATGATATATTATAATTTGAATAAATTATTAGAATAATTGAAGCACGGTCTTTATTGTAATATTATAACAAACACTAACCTTGAGGTGGGGGAAATTGTTCTCTTTTTTTATTGATATTTCCTAACACACCACTGTATAGGTGTGTACCCCATTTCACCTCGGTAAGTGTGTAATTGTGAGCTGCACCAAATTTTTTCCTCTTCCTTAGATTTGTAAATTACTTCTATTAAAAAAATCTTTACCCTTCCAGTACTTATTAGCAGCTGTATGCTACAGAGGAAATTCTTTTCTTTTTGAATGTCTTTTTTGTCTTGTCCACAGTGCTCTCTGCTGACACCTGACGCCCGTGTAAGGAACTGTCCAGAGCAGGAGAAAATTCCCAGGGAGCTGTGATTGGCTGGGACCATTTGACCAATCACAGCTCTCTGCGGGAAAGATGAATCTGTGATGGGAAGAACTTCACAACACAGAACATAGTGCAGGATCGCGCAGAAGAGCGACCAGCCACCCGCATCTATACATTATATAGGAGGATCACAACGGGTGTCAGACCCCGGGTAATCTGTCTATTAGTACATGCACTACTACTCCCATCATGGAACAGTCTGTTCCATGCTGGGAGTAGTACTACTACCTAAAAAAATGAAGAAAAAAAAGGGAAAAAAGTTAAAAACACACACTTTATTATATTGATTCGCTGTGGATTTATTCGGATCTAATAAAAAATAAATCAAAAAATTCGCTCATCTTTAGTGGCCACGCAAAATATTGACCCTTTGGGGCCAATTTGGACATTTTCAAGGGATGTACTAACTTTTGTTGTCAAGGTTTAGACATTAATGGCTGTGTGTTGAGTTATTTTAAGGGGTCACAACATGGATATCCAAAGGTAACTACTTAGCGACCTTATCATGCTAGTACCAAGGTGATCTGCTTATCTTTCTAGTGTATGAGGTCCACATTATAAAATCTTTGTGGCAAACTATGAAAAACCTATTAAGAGCAAAAAAATTTTGACATGGATCAATAAAAATTTAGTATTGCAATTCACTCCCACCTTGGCTTGCCAACTTACAGGGGAAACTCAAAAAATTTGAATATCGTGCAAAAGTTTATTTCAGTAATGCAACTTTAAAGATGAAACTAATATATACGAGAGACTCATTACATGCAAAGCAAGATAGTTCAAGCCGTGATTTGTCATTATTGTGATGATTCTGGCTTACAGCTCATGAAAACCCCAAATCTCCCCCCCCCCCCAAATTACTATGATTTGATAAGCCATGTCATCTGCTGGTGTTGGTCCACTGTGCTTCATTAAGTCCAGGGTCAACGTATCCGTCTACCAGGAGATTTTGGAGCACTTCATGCCTTCTTCTGCAGACGAGTTGCATTACTGAAACAATGAACTTTTGATATGCTAATTTTTCGAGTTTCACCTGTATATCTTCTGTGAGCATATATTGGTTTCCATCATTTTGACGGGAAGAACAGTGGCACATGCACTATTCTTTTTGTCAAATGTGAAATTAGCCACCAACACAGATGTTAACAGAGACTGAATCATATGGGCAGGTAGAATGCCATGAGATCAAAAATGTGTGGTAGAGGGTGTGAGATGCAGGGCAGATGGAATTACCCTAGGGGCAGATGGTATTAACCCCTTGTATTCGTGACGCCAGGGCGTGGTTTATCCTCCATACCACCCGAAGGTATACTGCTGGATCCTGGGCTAGGCATGGGGCAATAATGACTCCGACGCCAAGTTATGGACAACAGTAGCTTTACTGAGTGACAGATGGTACAGTCTATACAGTTCAGCCAGGCCCACAGAGGTGACCAGTGATTTCAGACACCTTAAGGGCTTACTGGGACTTGCAGTAGATTTGGATAATTTTAGTGCAGGCCACTCTGACTTGACAATAGATGACTGTGACTGACTTTACTTGTAGAATTGTGGCTGCTGGACTGACTTGAGACTCCCAGGGTTTTTAATAGGGGAGACTCTGGTGGGGTCCCATAGCTCACCCTTAGGGTGCATTCACACGGTATTTGTTTTTGCGGGTTTTCCGCTGCGTATTTGAAAGTGGGCGGGCTCTTCTCGGCTGTCCGTAGCAGATTTTCCACGGAGGAATTTACGCTGCGGAAAATCAGTTGCAGTCCCTACTGACTTCAATGGGGCTTGCGGCGGATTTTCTGCAGCGTAAATTCCTCCGTGGAAAATCTGCTGCGGACAGCAGAGAAGAGCCCGCCCACTTTCAAATACGCAGCAGAAAACCCGCAAAAACAAATAGCGTGTGAACGCACCCTTAGGTCACATGGTCACTGATACCTCCTGGGTTACACTCACATGACATGACAACTCACATGACAACTGGTGATCACGTGTGATTTCTATATTCACTATACAGTATAACACGTGGCAAATGATATATACATAAGGGGACAGGTGTAAGGGGCCCAGGGGACACTGTAAGGAGGCAGCCTGACAAGGCAACAAGGGTACGGGGGCACAACTCCCGTACTGGGCCACCACAAACAACCCCATCTGAAATAATGGTAAGGCGTGACAGGCTTTCTTTGAACACACTGAGTGAATAATTAAATTAGTTAAGTTAATATAAGCCCTTACATAGAGGCGGAGCTAATATCGAGGTCTGAGGGGCACTGTTTGCAACCCCAAAATAAATTTGCGGTGCCAGCAGGTCAAAGACCAACCTTCTTTCGTTTTCCTAACAGGTTTTCCTCCGGAGTTGGAGTGATTTAGGGCTGACTCCTTTTCTCTTTAGTTGGCGCCAGAAACAGGATGGAGGAATATGCACTATGTGGCGCCCCATCTCTTACTTCTTGGTGACTTCTAGGTCTGTCAGCATTGTAGGGTACTCCCCCTCTCACTGCTATTTTGTATTTTCCTACCACTAATTAGATGTGTTCAGCCTCTCTTAGCAGGGGGGGCTTAGCACGGGGGTGCAAACATCCACATAGGGCAAGATAGTAATGTCACCTAGCATAGAAGTGGTTGTGCTGAGAGTCAAAACGACAGTAGGAAAGTTTTTCCTCTGACACAGATGGGTTTCTATAAGTTCCGAATTACACTTTGGTCTATATAATATCTGGCATACTTAAAGGAGAACAGTTGTGCAGGAACACTTATACCCTATCTAAATGATAGGGGATAAATGTCTGACCGCGGGGGTCCCGGCTCTCCCCAGGAAAGGATCGTTTGGACCCCTGTGCAAAGCAAAGCTCCCTCCATGTATATCTATGGGATATCCAGAGATACCTGAATGTTCGAGAAAAAGTCGAAAAAATAGCAAAAAATAGCAAAAAAATAAATAAATTCTTTAAAATACACAAAAGCCGCTGATTAAAAAAAATGATCCTCCTTTTTTTCTATTTTACAAAATAAAACAGTAAAAAAAATCCCAAACAAGCATATTTGGCACTATTTATCCCTTACAGTAAACAGTGTAAACGTAAAAAAATTACTAAATTCCAAAATTGCTTATTTTTGGTCATCTCACATCCCAGAAAAAAAGGAATAAAAAGTGATCAAAAAGTCACATATACACAACTATGGTACCGATAAAAACTACAAATCACGGCACAAAAAAAAGCCTTCATACAGCCCGTATACAGAAAAATAAGGAAGTTAAAGGGGATAGAATAGGGAAAATAAATAGACTTACCGTATATACTCGAGTATAAGCCGAGTTTTTCAGCATGATTTTTCGTGCTGAAAACGCCCCCCTCGGCTTATACTCGAGTGAACTCTCCACCTGTCAATCCCTTCTCAGTGGTCTCCAACCTGTGGACCTCCAGATGTTGCAAAACTACAACTCCCAGCATGGTTGAAGACCACTGTGGCCTTTGTCATCATTCAGACACCCCCCCCCTTTAGTTTTCTACTCACCTCCCCTCGGTGGGAAGGAAGGGTGAGCTGGTCCGGGCCATCTGTGCTGCAGGGACCGTCCGGTGGGGAGGGTTAGTCGTTCCAGATGGTCCCTGGACAGCCCGTAACGACTAACCCTCCCCACCGGACGGTCCCTGCAGCATAGATGGCCCGGACCAGCTCACCCTTCCTTCCCACCGAGGGGAGGTGAGTAGAAAACTAAAGGGGGGGGGGGTCTGGATGATGACGAAGGCCGCAGTGGTCTTCAACCTGCGGACCTCCAGAGGTTTCAAAACTACAACTACCAGCATGCCCGGACAGCCGATGGCTGTCCGGGCATGCTGAGAGTTGTAGTTTTGCAACATCTGGAGGTCCGCAGGTTGAAGACCACTGATGAAGGGATTGACAGGCGGAGATGAAAAAGGGGGTCTGGATGATGATGGGGGTCTGGATGATGACATGGGGGGATGATGTATTTCCCACCCTAGGCTTATAATCGAGTCAATAACTTTTCCTGGGTTTTTGGGGTGAAATTAGGGACCTCGGCTTATATTCGGGTCGGCTTATACTCGAGTATATACAGTATTTTGTTAAAAAAAAAGTTAGCCTTTTTTTTTAGAAAATGGTTATCATTCAATCGTACTGAGCCACAGAGTAAAGAGAACATGTCAGTTTTACCGTAAAGTGCACTGTGTAAAAACAATTCCTTGATTAACAATATATATATATATATATATATATATATATATATATATATATATATTATTTTAGATTGTTTTGGAAAAAAGTGGGCAAAGCTCTACACGGCACACTACCTGCCTATGTGAAATCAGTCGTAAACTTCTTTGCGCATTATTAAAATTTCCTTAAAAATAATGCAGCAGTAAGCAGGAGATGCTATCAAAGTAAACCCTGCAAGTGATTAAATCCGAACATTAATTCTAACTTCCTAAAACAATGGCAGATGCTCTTGAATGGAGAAGGACATGGAAAGAAAGGAGGTGCAAATGAGATGCAAACCAGGAAAAACTTGAAAAGCAATTTCCTGTAAAACAAATTAATCTGGGGAAAAGTCTGTTGTTGTCCTCTTGAGATTAAATTTCATTATCAAAGTCATCCTGGATAACACAGCGCATTTCCAAAGGTGACAAAAACTAAGCTGGCCATTACGGTGCCAAGGCTAGTCTACGCCACATTTGCCACTCTTTTTTTCTATTACTTTGCTTGTGTATGGAATAGTGGCATTCTGATCATGCATTAAAGGATTTACTACCGAATAAACAAAACTCCCCAAGCAGGAGAGAGCTGCTGTGGGGAGAATAAAGGGGTACTCTGGTGGAAAATAATTGTTTTCATATGAACTGGCTCCGGAAAGTTAAATGGGCGCTGTCACCAGCTTTATTTTTTGATATGTTGTAGTACTTATGTACAACAACATATCTCTAATATACTTTTATTTTTATTTTTTTAATTAAAAAGGTTTCATTTACATTTGAAAACCGGCCACTAGGGGTCTCCCTCCTAGTGGCCGGCTGCAGCCTGGCGTGACGTCACGCCTGAAAAAGGACTGATGCGGCCGGGCATCGGTCCTTTTTCATTCAGCCTGCACTCGCTCCCTGCCTGTCAATCAGACAGGCAGGGAGCGAGCGCATTGGCTCCCCGGCCACTGGCTGGGAGGCCACTCCTCCCGCACATCGCCGCCGCCGCCTCGTCGCCGCCGCTGTCCCTGCACGCCCGCTGCCGGACTCTGCAGTAAGTGTAATGAGGGAACGGGGTATGCGGGGGGAGGGGGGTTTGTGATGGAGGGAACGGGGTATGCGGGGGGGGGGGGGTTGTGATGGAGGGAACGGGGTATGGCGCAGGGGGAGGGAGACGGAGGGGACGGGCTAGCGCCGCATGTAACTAACTAATAGTTTATCTACACAGGGTGCCTCCAGCTGTTTCAATACTACAACTCCCAGCATGCCCTGACAGCCAATAGATGTCAGGGCCAGCTGGGAGTTGTAGTGGTGAAACAGCTGGAGGCACCCTGTGTAGATGAACTAAGGGCGGAAGTCCCCCCCAGCAGGCATCAGTGACGTGGTGCCACACTGCCAGGCAGACAAAAGGCATTTTCAATATAGTAAAAATAAAAATTTAAAGCAGGGAGGGGGTTAGGGATAGATTGGCAATAGGCAGGGACAGAAAAAAAATAAAAATAGGATGGTGGGAGCTACCCTTTAAACAGATTTGTAAATTAGGTAATAAGATAGAAAAGGGGAGGGCACACTAGAAGGCGGTCAGACAGAAAAGAACAACTCAACTTCCTCTAGAGCATACAGCAACTGATAAGTACTGGAAGGATTAAGATTTTTTTAATAGAAGTAATTTACAAATGTAATACAAAGAACACGTACGTGCACTCCCCACTCAGCGGAGGTAGAAGCGTCTTGCGGTCCGGATCACGGGGAGCTGGATCTCAGCATCGGCACGAGTGGGTAGCGCTCAGAGGCAACGCCGGCAGTTTCGCACGTGAGTGCGTGCTTCTTCCGGCCTCCGTGCGAAACTGCCGGCGCTACCCACTCGCGCCAATGCTGAGATCCAGCGCCCCGTGAACCGGACCCCAAGACGCATCTACCTCCGCTGAGCGGTGAGTACACGTATGTGTTCTTTGTATTACATTTGTAAATTACTTCTATTAAAAAAATCTTAATCCTTCCAGTACTTATCAGCTGCTGTATGCTCTAGAGGCAGTTGAGTTGTTCTTTTCTGTCTGACCACAGTGCTCTCGCTCACACCTCTGTCCATGTCAGGAAGTGTCCAGATTGGAAGCAAATACCCATAGCAAACCTCTCCTGCTCCGAACAGTTCCTGACATGGACAGAGGTGTCAGCAGAGAGCACTGTGGTCAGACTGGAAAGAACTACACAACTTCCTCTGGAGCATGGAGTGTACAGCAGTAATCAAAGTGACCCCAATGTTACCTTCATGTCGCACAATAGATTCATTCAACTTTGCATGCTAAAAATGCTATCTCCATCGTCTTTACCTTCAACAGAACGAAAGCTACAAATGCCATAGTTATGATTTATTCACCTCATCCACTAACTATCTAGAGCATAAAGTTTAAAGGGGCACTCCGCCGCAAAGCATCCTATCCCCTATCCAAAGGATAAGGCATAAGATGTCTGATCATCGAGGGCCCCGCCGCTGAGACCTCACGATCTCCGGAGGTCTGGAGGCAGTGGTCGTGACGTCACACCACACCCCCTCGTGACACTACACCACGCCCCCTCCATGCATGTCTATGGGAGGGGGCGTGACGGCTGTCACGCCCCCTCCCATAGACATGCATGGAGGGGCGTTCAGAACGCCATGTGCTGCACGGAGATCGTCGGGTCTCAGCGGGAGGCCACATGTTTATATGTTGTAAATGCGGACAGGAGAGGTAAGCAGCTGCCAGATATCTCTAATGTCAGCTTATCTCCTGGAGGACAACCGCTCAGGCAGTTCAAATCCCAAATTGCCGACCCTTCTCTCCTCCAATATCATCTGCCAAGGGAGAGTCTGGGGGTTCAGCTGACTTTTGACTATAGTGTAAGGGAAAATATAGAAAAATACTACCGCACATTACCTGACAAGTAGTGCAAAACCTTACAAACCTTCTATAATAGAATTAAAATAAGTCATGAAACACAAGCAAGTCTCCATAAATTTTACCAAAAAGTCTCTTTGCTAGCCACATTGCCGATTCCATCTGATACTTGCAATGAGAGTCATCTGGGAGAGGTATGACACGAGTGCTGTCTAAAAATGTTCCTGTGATTACATTTCTGTATGAAATATTTTAAACAAAACCTGAACGTATGATATGAATCGCTCTTCCTGTCCTTATAATATAAAAAACAGATGTAGAGAATCACTTTCTCTGACAATCTTATTAGTACTTTGTGGTGGTTTAAATTACATCTTCCAAGAGCGCATGCGCACACTCTTGATATAAGCCCGGTGCTGATTGCACAGAAATCAGCCTTCATGGACACCGTGTCACGGCTCTAAGGCCTACCATGGCTGGAAATGATGTCCAAATCAGCAAAGAAGAAGAATCTTAGGCGCTCTCAGTCTATTTTACAATCTATCGTTCGATATCATCCGAGCCTTGGCCTTAGCCAAGTGGGGAACAATAGTTTTTTTTTCTTTTTTTTTTTTTTACAAAGACGTTTTAGTTGTTTTTTTCCAGAAAAATTTAGAAAATAAAAAGGAGAAAGGAATATATTCTTTTATAAAGATAATTGTGTGATGTCCCAGTAGAGGTACACGGTCCTGTACTACCTGTAGGCCCTGTCAGGTTGAGTCCCTCAGTGACCTGGGGGGCTTCCCTGCAGGGTCTCCCCCTGTTGTTTTATATGGCGTGTATGTCACTTTAATGCATAGACAGGATCCCTATGTAAAGATTGTATAAAGGACCTGTGGGAGGTCTCAAGGACCGGTGAGTAAGCCTGTCACATGTTATGTAATGCAGTCACATGATTTGTTGTCACATGTAGTCCTGGAGAGCACCAGCTTAACCTATGACCCACAACTTGACCAATGAGCTTTAGTCCAGCCCCCCACTGTATAAAGAGGTGGCCATTTGCAATTGTCTCTCTTGTACCATCACTCTCTTTGAGAACAAGTCTTTGCTGAGACAGCAACCACCAGAAATCTCAGGACAAGTGATCAGCAACTGGAAAGCCCAAAAGCTTCAGTCTCTCCAGTAAGTCTCAAGTCTATGTCTGCTGTCACTGAAACTAGTCAAGTCCTGCACATAGTCATGTCAAGTCTATTTGCCAGTCAAGTTAATTAAAGTATATTGGTCCAGCAAGCTGTGAGGTCCTCTGGGTCCTTGTGACATCTCTGGGACAATCTGGCCTTAGCTGTGAAGATAATTACACCTGTCTTCTACTCAGTAAAGCCTCCGTTTAACCATAACTGGTTGTGGACTCTTTATTCACTACTAGCCCGTGGGATAACAGAGAATCCGGGCGTGTGGTGTTCCGGAACCTGAAAACCACACTGGCGTCACAAACACATAGGGGTTAATACCATCCGACCCCCCCGGGGTTAATAACATCAGATCCCACCAACCTACACCGCCACACCTGTGATCCCGCCATTCATCCAGTGGTGCACCACAATTGTTTATTACATGGTATTCAAACTATATAACATCTACCTATCTTATATGCAGGCTCTTTAACCCCTTAAGGACAACGGCAGTAAATGTACGTCTTGATACGGTGGTACTTAACGCACCAGGACATACATTGACGTCCTGTACATGACGCGAGCACCAAAGCGGTACTCGTATCATGCACGGCAGGTCCCAGCTCATATCAGCAGCCAGGAACCCATCTGTAATGGCGCACATCAGCGATTGTGGACTCTTTATTCACTACTGGCCCATGGGATAACGGAGAATCCGGGCGTGTGGTGTTCCAGAACCCGAAAACCCCACTGGTGTCACAAACACATAGGGGTTAATACCATCAGACCCCCGGGGTTAAGAACATCAGATCCCACCAACCTACACTGCAACACCCGTGGTCCCACCATTCACCCAGTGGTGCACCACAATTGTTTATTACATGTATTCAAACTATATAACATCTACCTATCTATCTCATATGCAGGCCCTTTAACACCTTAAGGACAACAGAAGTAAATGTACTTCCTGAGGCGGTGGTACTTAACGCACCAGGATGTACATTTACGTCCTGCACATAATGCGAGCACCGAGCACTGGTCTGAAATCGAGCAGAAGATTGCCGATAATACTGAGCAGTGCTATGCCTATACATAGCACTGTTCAGTATATGCAATCTAATGATTGCTATAAATAGAGTTTTCAAAAAAAGTTAAAAAAAATGTGAAAAAGCCCTTCCCTTAAATGGCCCCTTTTTCCTATTTTATCTCAAAAAAGTGTAAAAAAATTAATAAAAATATTTGGTATCGCTGTGTGCGTAAATGTCCGAACTAAATATAATGTAAAAGATCCCATGCAGAAAACAGAAAGTGATCAAAAAGTTAAATATAAGAAAAAGTATCAATAAAAACTACAGATCACAGCGCAAAAAAATGAGCCCTCATACCGCCCCATATAAGGAAAAATTTGAAAGTTATAGGTGGTCAAAATAGGGCAATTTCAAACATACTAATTTTCCTAAAAAAGTTTGAGATTTTTTTTGAAGTGGTACAGTAAAAGAAAAACATGTAACCATGGGTATCATTTTAATCATATTGACCAACAGAATAATGAAAACAGATAATTTTTACCATAAAGTGTACAGCGTGAAAACAAAACCTTCCAAAATTTGCTATATTGCGGTTTTCCTAAAAATGTTCCCATATAATTTTTTGGTTGCGCTGTACATTTTATGGTAAAATTGGTGATTTCATTACAAAGTACTATTGGTCACACAAAAAACAAGCCCTCATATGGGTCTGGGGCACTATCTACTGGGGGCATTAGCTACATGGGGGAACTACCAATTGGAGGCACTGTCTACTGGGGTCACTACCTACTCGGGGCATTATCTTCAACCTACCTGAGGGCATTGCCTCCTACCTACTGGGGGCCAAAGATGTGACATCATGCCCCGTCCCCCTCCATTCAGGTCTATGGGAGGGGGCAGCGGAGGGACCCCTGTGATCAGACATCTTATCTTCTATCCTTTGAAAAGGGATTTAGACGTCTGTGGGCGGAATACCCCTTTAAGCTGTATAAGGGCCCCCAAAATTTCTGATGGCAGCACTGGATATCTCGAATTCTGATTTTAAGGACACTGATGTTCCGGTTGCAAACATGGAGGCTTCGGAAATCAAACTAGAGGACTTAGAAAATAGGTCCAGGCATGCTAACATTTGTTTCTGAGGTCTCCCAGAAATGGTGATGGACCTGAAGACCTCAGTAACCACTTTGTTCTCGGAACTGTTGCCTCAGGGTCCATCAGAACTCCTTCACTTTAAACATTTTTTTGTGTGCTTAAGTCTAAGAACCCTGAGATACGACTGGATGTTATTTCAAAACTACACTACCGATAGGTTCAGGATCTTATGCTAAATGCTGGAGAAAATTCAGAAACCTGTCCCTTCTCCCTGGCATGCAACGGACATCTTTATTCAGATCTCTCACCTTCCATTCTTGGGGAGATGCGACCCATTACATTGGCATTGCAAAGGGAACCGGTCAAGTATCATTGGGGCTTCATTTTCCACCTGGTCTCCTGGTGTATATTGTATGCATCCTCCAGGATGCCTATGAGGTGCTTACTAAAGAGAACGCCAGTTGGACTGACAATGGACCCCTACTGCAAGGGTACAACCCACTGAATGTTCCCACACGACCAGATCAGTGACTCTTCTATAGGTGACTTTTGCTTATGGTTTGGAGGTGGGGGCTGGGGGGGTTGGCTGCTTCATGGTCACTCTCCCATGTATTATTACTGGTGCAGGTCTTGGGACTCTTGAGCAATGAGAGGTGGTGGTGGCCATCTTGGCTGAGGCCAACGCTCGGGAGATCTCTGGGATAGACTGTGAAAGAGACTAAGAAAGCTGATTCCTCCGCTCTGCCTAAAATGTTATATTCTAGCCCCTCTGCGTTTTTTTGAACCTTCCAACAGATTATTTTGGTCCCATCTCTATTTTTAGAGGTACTCAGCAGGATTGTCCATTATTGCCCGTCTTGTTTGCTTTTGGCCTCTTTCAACCCGTAGTTGTCTCCACCCTATTATATGTGGTGTTTATATTCATACTTCTGAATACAAAGTCAGCTTTTTTGCTGATGATTTATTGTTTACACTGATGAAGCATCTTAAGTCTTTTCCTGATCTGTTTAACCTCTTTATGATGCATGACAAATATTTCTGTCATGGCACCATTAAGGGTGTATGAAGAGGGCTCAGGACTAGAACCTGCCCCAAACCTGGTTGTTTCCATTGCCATCAGCAGCTGAGGATTGCCTCTATTAGCTGGCATATAGAGATCTCAATTGCAGGCGATTTACTGTTTAAATGCTGCTGTCAAAACTGGTTAGTCAGGGGTTGGATCGATTGCTCACACAAGTTCCCTAGGAGGACAAAAAAGTGTCACCCCATTCAGCCCTTTTTTTTTTATTAAATAAAAAAACAGTATAATAAAAAAATGGTATAGCTGCATGTGGAATTGTTTTAACTAGAGATGTCCCGATACCATTTTTTTTAAGACCGAATACGAGTTCCTATACTTTAATTCTAGTACTCACCGATACCAATTACGAGTACTTTTATTTTAAAGAGAATCTGACACCAGGGTGACCCGGTTCCTGGTGCTGCTTACCATTCTGATATGTGGGTCCTTCTTGTGTACAATGGAGGCGGCTGCTGTAGTATGGGCAATGATTTCTTTCTTCTCCATTGGGCAGAACAGGGAATTTTCATTGGTGGCGAGACCGATGTCTTCAGAGCAATTGCACTGATGTTTACATGGTGAGCAGCGGTGGAAACCGGGTCACCTGCGCTATCTACCTATATATTCAAGTTAGTGCAGGTGACTCTGCTGTAAGTTTGCCTTTAATAGTAGGTAGTATCCCCTTGTAGGTAGTATAGATTGGTGCAGACATTAGCAGCAGCCCCCCTGTAGACCGCAACCCCCCACCTTGAAGACAGCGCCCCCCTTAAAGACAGCAGCCCCCCCTTGTACACAGCAGCACCCCCCTTGTAGACAGCCCTCCCTTGTAGACAGCAGCCCCATCCTGTAGACAGCAGCCTCCCATGTAGACAGCAGCCCCCTCTTGTAGATAGCGCCCCCTTGTAGACAGCAGCCCCCCCTTGTAGACAGCAGCCCCATCCTGTAGACAGCAGCCTCCCATGTAGACAGCAGCCCCCTCTTGTAGATAGCGCCCCCTTGTAGACAGCAGCTCCCCCTTGTAGACAGCAGCCCCCCCTTGTAGACAGCAGCATCCCCCTTGTAGACAGCAGCGTCCCCCTTGTAGACAGCAGCGTCCCCCTTGTAGACAGCAGCCCCTACCACCAAACCCTCGGTAGTGCCCCTGGGAGATGCTCACTTGCAGCTGTCCTCTGTCGGGTGTTGCCGCTCCGCTGCCCCGTTCTCCCGTCTGCATCATGGTGTCCTATGGAGGAGCATGTGAAATTCATGTCACTCTGCTTCCTCATAGCCTTACACTGGGCACTGTGGAGGAAGCAGAGTGACGTGCATGTCACATGCTCCTCCATAGGACGCCATGATGCGGACGGGAGAACGGGGCAGCGGAGCAGGTCATTTCATTTGATGGGAGGATGGCACTGCAGCAGGTATCGGATATGGTATCAGGGACATTAAACGAGTCCCCGATACCATGCAAATAGCTGGTATCGGCCCTGATACCAATACTAGTATCGGGACATCCCTAATTTTAACTATTAGAAAATAATTTATTAAATATATTATCCCGCATGGTGGACAACATAAAAAAATTTATAATTCCAAACAAATTACATTAGAATTCTGACACACATAGGCTAAGTTTCCACTTGTTTTTTTTCTGGCAGTTTTTGGAAAACTGCCACTGCAGTTTTTGAGCCAAAGCCAGAAGTATATTCAAGAGGAATGGGACATATAAAGGAAGGGCTTACACTTCTCCTGCAGTGGCAGTTTTCCAAAAACTGCCAGAAAAAAAACAAGTGGAAACTTAAAGGGGTAGTCCAGTGGTGAAAAACTTATCCCCTATCCTAAGGATAGGGGATAAGTTTGAGATTGCGGGGGGTCCCACCGCTGGGGCCCCCTGCGATCTCTCTGTACGGGGGCCAGGCTCTCCGGCCAGATAGCGGGTGTCGACCCCCGCACGAAGCGGCGGCCAACACGCCCCCTCAATACATCTCTATGGCAGAGCCGGAGATTGCCGAGGGCAGCGCTTCGGCTCTGCCATAGAGTTGTATTGAGGGGGCGTGTCGGCCGCCGCTTCGTGCGGAGGTCGACACGCCCCCTTCCCGCGGGCTGTCGGGGCTCCGTACAGGGGCCCGCGATCTGCAACTTATCCCCTATCCTTAGGATAGGGGATAAGTTGTTCACCACTGGGTCACCACTGGACTACTCCTTTAACCTTACAATAGCATATTTGACCTTTTATTAGGCAGTTTTTAAGGGTTATGAAGCTATGCAGAGTAGCCAATATTGAAAATGTATACATACACCCTGTTCAAAGAAACGTTACTCACCCACAATGTTGCTGCGCTTTGGAGTCAGTGATGACATCTGACGCTGCTGCCAATGACTGGCCTTAGTGGTCGATTCCAGAATGTATGGCATGTGACCACTAAAGCCTTTGATTGGCTGCAGCATCATGTTAGCAATGTATACAACATCAGCTCAGCAAACTTGGCAATTGGCAACAAATCAGCGGCCTTATGAGCAAGTAAAGTTTTTGTTATTTAGCTAAGATCCTACCACTAGTTAATTTTTAAACAATCATGGAAAACCACTTTAAAGGTGTATTTACTAGCATGGATCATCTTTTTGAGTGGATGTTCACACGTTGGGATTTATAACATGAGATCATATATCATGAGAATGAAGGTGCAAGATCAGTGGTATAGTGCCATGTCCCCTTCTCAGTTTCCACAGAATTGTTGGGTGGCGGGTGCCACAAAACAAGGAAAAAAACAGTGAGGGGTTGCAGCAGTAAATCTGCACTGTGGCTCTTCATTGTCAGAATTGGCGAGGGTGGCAGAGGTCGTGTACTGGCATGCTCCCACTATATAAGATAGGAATACCCCTTAAGGGTCTATTCACACGTACAGTATTCTGCGCAGATTTGATGCGCAGGATTTCAAGTTATTTCAAGTTTACATTGAAATCTGCAGCAGAAAATGCTGTGCATCAAATCTGCGCATCAAATCTGCACAGAATATTGTACGTGTGAATAGACCCTAAAGATATTTATTTGCTTTGTTAGTAACTGATGCATAAATAATAAATTATATCTTAATCACAAAATTTAACTGTTCATTGTTTTTTTAACATACACTGCTCAAAAAAATAAAGGGAACACTAAGATAATACATCCTAGATCTGAATGAATGAACTAATCGTATGAAATACTTTCGTCTTTACATCACAAAATCACACAAAAATGATCAATGGAAATCAAATTTATCAACCCATGGAGGTCTGAATATGGAGTCACACTCAAAATCAAAGTGGAAAACCGCACTACAGGCTGATCCAACTTTGATATAATGTCCTTAAAACAAGTCAAAATGAGGCCCAGTAGTGTGTGTGGCCTCCACGTGCCCGTATGACCTCCCTACAATGCCTGGGCATGCTCCTGATGAGGTGGAGGATGGTCTCCTGAGAGATGTCCTTCCAGACCTGGACTAAAGCATCTGCCAACTCCTGGACAGTCTGTGGTGCAACATGGCGTTGGTGGATGGAGTGAGACATGATGGCCCAGATGTGCTCAATCAGATTTAGGTCTGGGGAACGGGCGTGCCAGTCCATAGCATCAATGCCTTCCTCTTGTAGGAACTGCTGAAACACTCCAGTCACATGAGGTCTAGCATTGTCTTGCATTAGGAGGAACCCAGGGCCAACCGCACCAGCATATGGTCTCACAAAGGGTCTAAGGATCTCATCTCGGTACCTAATGGCAGTCAGGCTAGCTCTGGCAAGCACATGGAGGGCTGTGCGGCCCCCCAAAGAAATGCCACCACACCATTACTGACCCACCACCAAAACGGTCATGCTGGAAGATGTTGCAGGCAGCAGAACGTTCTCCACGGCGACTCAAGACTCTGCCACTTCTGTCACGTGCTCAGTGTGAACCTGCTTTCTTCTGTGAAGAGCACAGGGCGCCAGTGGCGAATTTGCCATGCTTGGTGTTCTCTAACAAATGTCAAATGTCCTGCAAGGTTTTGGGCTGTAAGCACAACCCCCACCTGTGGACGTCAGGCCCTCATACCACCCTCATGAAGTCGGTTTCTGACCGTTTGAGTGGACACATGCACATATGTGGCCTGCTGGAGGTCATTTTGCAGGGCTCTGGCAGTGCTCCTCCATGCACAAAGGCAGAAGTAGCAATCCTGCTGCTGGGTTGCCCTCCTCATCGTAACCTGATGTACTGGCCTGTCTGCCACTAGCGCCTCCATGCTCTGGACACTATGCTGACAGACAGAGCAAACCTTGCCACAGCTCGCATTGATGTGCCATCCTGGATGAGCTGCACTACCTGAGCCTCATGCTACCACTAGAGTGAAAGCACCGCCAGCATTCAAAAGTGACCAAAACATCAGCCAGTAAGCATAGAGACTGAGAAGTGGTCTGTGGTCACCAACTGCAGAACCACTCCTTTATTGGGGGTGTCTTGCTAATTGCCTATAATTTTTACCTGTTGTCTGTTCCATTTGCACAACAGCATGTGAAATTGATTGTCAATCAGTGTTGCTTCCTGAGTGGACAGTGGGATTTCACAGAAGTGTCATTGACTTGGAGTTACATTGTGTTGTTTAAGTGTTCCCTTTATCTTTTTGAGCAGTGTAGTAGTGGTTGAAAGAAAGTATCACCATTTCCTATCCACATCATTTAGTGAAATTAACAAGCATTGCATGACAAGCTGCTCCACTAAAGCATGAGCTACAGTTCTGCCCCCTGGGTGCTTTCTCTCCATATTATGACGCAAAAAGATATCTGACCTAGACAGAGATATGATACCAAGAGTGTGCCAGCCTTCCTGCCTTTCTTGTTATGCTCCATTTCCTTCACATGTCTAGGATCTTATACGTACCCTGAAGGAATCTGTAACCCAGAAAGGGCAGAGCAATATTATGTGTAGAAAAGTACCCATGTGCAGCAGAAAGGATCATTACGGGATAAAGATGAGAACAAAGCTACATGAAGCAATAAAAGATTAGAGACAGTGCTATGGGGTGCCGAGAAGAGGGAAGAAGAAACACAATGAAAATATTGATCCTTGTTGATCGGGCAGATAAAACAACCATGTCAAATCTTGTTATATGGGACACTGAATATGGAGAACATATCATATTATTTGTGCCTACCGCTCTTATGCAGATCTAGTTGTCGCTGTGAAAAGAGGCAACAACCAAACCCTGTATGTAATCTGATTCTGCATTGTGTTCTTTCCCTCTCATCATGTCAGTAGGTCAGGCTATGTTCACACAATGTGAACAAAACAAGGACAGCAAAACAAAAACAGCAAAAAAAAAAAAAAAAAAAAAAAAGACAGTTTTATTAAAGGGGTACCGATACTCCCCTGGAAAACATTTTTTTTTATAAATCAACTGGTGCCAGAAAGATTTGTAAAACAGATTTGTAAATTACTTCTATTTAAAAATATTAATCCTTCTAGTACTTATCAGCTGCTATTTGCTCCACAGGAAGTTCTTTTCTTTTTGAATTTCCTTTCTGTCTGACCACAGTGCTCTCTGCTGACATCTCTGTTCATTTTAGAAAGTGTCCAGAGTAGGAGCAAATCCCCATAGCAAACCTTTCCTGTGCCAGACAGTTCCTAAAATGGACAGAGGTGTCAGCAGAGAGCACTGTGGTCAGACTGAAAAGGAAATTCAAAAAGAAAATAACTTCCTGTGGAGCAAATAGAAGCTGATAAGTACTAGAAGGATTAAGATTTTTAAATAGAAGTAATTTACCAATCTGTTTAACTTTCTGGCACCAGTTGATTTAAAAAAATAAAAAGTTTTCCGGGGGAGTACTCCTTTAATGGCTGGAATAAAACAATTTAAAAACGCACACAAAAGAAAAGTAAAAAGTTAGTAAAAAAAAAGAACAAAAAAAGGTTCAGAATACACACAGGTTCTTATTTTTTCTTTATTAGAGGTATTTTTTATTATGACAACCTTCTTGCTCTCCAAACACATGGAGATGATAAACTACACCATATCTTTTCATTTCTGGGGGACAAATTAGCATGTGATGCCAAATTTACTGGCACTTTCAAGCATTCTGTCTCAATAAAGAACACATCTATATGTATCCAGCGGTTTCCTTACTCACAAACAATTCCAGGGATACTCAAAAAGTGCCCTTTCAAGCATTTGGAAGGAAATCAGGCAAGTACAAGGATGTGATGGGCCAGGGGGCGAGGATTTCATAAGGTTTTATAACTTATAACTAGAGTAGTGTTTGGTTTGCAGCGAACTTGAATAGGCAGTGCAACTTAAGTCTTTTGTCACGGCTGTATGACAGTGTAATGTATACAGCGAAGAGAGTGATAGTTACCCTCTCTTCGCTAGTCCGGGTCTCTTCTTGTGTAGCCCCGCCTCTAGCAATGATGTTACCAGGGGGCGGAGATACACAAGAGACCCGGATGAGATGGTAAGTATCACTCTCTTTAATGTATACATTATACAGCCATATAGATGACTGTATAATTTATACACTCCCCTTCCCCCCTATGAGTTAACTAGCGATGCTCACCAGCGCTAACTAACTCCTTCTCTGTTGGGCTCAACTGTACTTGTTACTGTCAGTTGCATGCACAGCTCAGCCCCGACATTGCCAGGTTCACGTGAGCCAAACCATGCAATGTTCAAAAGCTCAGCTCTACTTATCTGCAAAATAGATACATTTGAATTTTTTTTTTAAAGTAGTAAAATAATACAAAACTATGTAAAAATAGGTATCAGTGCAATCATATTGGCCAACAAAATAAAGATAACCTTTCAGTTCTACTGTAAAGTGTGCTAAATTAAAACGAAACCCCCCCACCCCACCCCCCAAAAAAAAGAAGAAAAGTTGTGGGGTTTTTTGTTCAACCAAACCACTCCAACCTAAAGTAATATCTAATTTTGTTTTTGCTAAACATTCTCTAATAAGATGAAAGGTGTGGTTGCATAGAACAATTGGTCCTGCAAAAGACAAGCCCTCATAAGGCCCTGTGAATGGAATAATAAAAGAGTTATGTTAGTTAAAATGCAAACTTGGCTGTGTCCGTAAGAGGTTATGAGATATAAAAGGTAATATAGTGTATATTGTAAACAATAAAACAATACTGTACATAGGGAGTACTTATGACCTATTCTGTGGGTAGGTAGTAAGTTATAATCTTAGGGTTAGCCCTTTAGGTCTACTCTTAGATGTGGTCAGGTAAGCTTTTACAGTTGTCTTTGTTGCACCCAGTCTTCAACAATGAGTACTGTACAAAAACAGCTGCCTTGATTTGCAAAACATGCTATGCCATTTATGTTCAACGCTATGCCACTATGACTGCACAATTTTTTAAACGTCTAAGGCTGCATTCACATTATGTTTGCTTCCTATGGCTGCCGGATCCGGCGGGGTAATTTCAAAACCGGGCGCTCCCGTATGCCAGCCAGACCTGCGCAGCTTCTCATTCCCTTTAATGAGCCGACAGGAGTCAGATAGTGACTCTGGTGGCAAATTTTTGCTCCGTATCCGGTTTTGTGACTGGACCTAAACCGGATAGAGGGTCACAAAACAGGATTTGAAGTTTCCCAGCCGCATCTGGCAGCCGTAGGCTGCAAACGTAATGCGAATGCAGCCTAACCCAGACATTACTTGGTATACACACCCTTGTCCTTTAAATTGCCATACTGTCTTATTAGACAGACCATATTTCTAATTTTCGACATTTGAAAGACTAATATATTTACACATTTATGAATAATCACACAGTGGATGTTAGCAAAGCCACTATCAAGGGAAAACAAATCCAAGCCAACATTATAAAAGTGGTTCCAGATTGCAAAGAAGAGCCTCATGAAAGTCCTCAGTTTCCACCTACAGGCTACTGAGGCTTCTATCCATGTTTCACACTTACTAAGACTGAAGCTGCTGGAAATGTTCCACTATATATATTGAAAAAGCAGCCTTTTCACGGGATAGAAATTTGTTTTTCAACTCTAAGAACTGGTCCCTGTGGGTATATTGCAAATCTCTGAGCTCTGACTGCAGTCAGAAAAGTGAAAATACAACAATAAAACCAGAGAGTGTATTTGTAAATGATAGGAGGCACTGGGCGTCTCCACCCTGGCTCACACTTTTTTTGTGCCCACCTCTGGTTGGGGACTGTGAGTGCCAGGGAGAGGCAACGACAGGGACATTACTCATAGCTAGTTGTCAATAGAAACCAGCAAAATATTAGAAAAAGCAAGAAGCTACATATATTAGATTAACTGCAGTTCTCAAGCAATGATCCCAGGAGAAAAGTAGAAAACATAAGTAGGTTGTTCATAAATTATAAAGATTAAGGGTAAGCATGCACAATGGGTGGTCTTCATTGTTATAAAGAGTAAAGCAGTTGCAGTGTTACAGTATTAGGTAAACATGATATTAATAGTACAAGCGAATGTCAGACACTAAACCTTTATCTAGGGTACGTTCACACGTACAGAATCTGCTGAATATTATCTGCAGTTGATTTTGCTAGAAATTCAACTTAAAGGGGTACTCCAGTGGAAACCTTTTTTTTTTTTTTTTTTAATCAACTGGTGCCAGAAAGTTAAACGAATTTGTAAATCACTTCTATTTAAAAAAAATCTTAATCCTTCCAGTACATTTTAGGGGCTGTATACTAAAGAGAAATCCAAAAAAGAAATGCATTTCCTCTGATGTCATGACCACAGTGCTCTCTGCTGACCTCTGCTGTCCATTTTAGGAACTGTCCAGAGCAGCATATGTTTGCTCTGGGGATTTTCTCCACCTCTGGACAGTTCCTAAAATGGACAGCAGAGGTCAGCAGAGAGCACTGTGGTCATGACATCACAGGAAATGCATTTCTTTTTTGGATTTCTCTTTAGTATACAGCCCCTAAAAAGTACTGGAAGGATTAAGATTTTTTAATAGAAGTGATTCACAAATCTGTTTAACTTTCTGGCACCAGATGATTTAAAAAAAAAAAAAAAAGGTTTCCACGGGAGTACCCCTTTAATGGGTAGCAAAATCAGCTGCACAAAATATGCAGCAGATCCCATATGTGTGAACGTACCCTTACTCTGGAAAAATCAACTCAATTCTACCTTATATTTACAGATATAGCATAGTTAACAGTCAGACTTCTAATACCTCTAATTAATGTGCATGACTTGCCTTAATAAAGGGTTCTCCCGAAATGCGTTGTTTTTTTCTACTATTTTTATACTTCCCCCTTTTTTGCACATGCTTTTAATGAGATTAAAATGAAGCTTTAAAATGTTACCATATCCTGATTGAAGAACAGAGTGCTGGTTCCTTTCCCTATGGGATTTACCCCGTTCAGCTTCACTGTGTTCATGCCAATCAAGTCCTGTGCACCCAGTCGGACTATTGGAACCCATCGTGGAGGGGTAAGCAGATCACACTTTCTTTCCTTGTTTAATTAGATTGCAATGTACGTTCAGTACTGTGTGATAACTGTAGGTGCCAACTGCAATGACAGGCAGCAAGGATCCCACTGAGGCTCATGATTAACTCTTTAGATGCGGTGATCAATGGCAAAGTAATAAATTAAATATACCAGTTAGCTCAGGAGGCTCAATGAAACCTCGCAACATGATCTTGGGGATTCGATTAACCAAAATGCCGACAGAGGGTCTCCTTAACTGCCTCCTTCCAGATCACCAAACCAATGATGCAACCTGGCTTAGCCAGGCTAAATCAGTGGCTATCACCAAGTGTGTAATTGTCTGACCTATTAAATTATAATGTTTATGATCCTGTACGGTGAACAGTGTAAACTTAAAGAAATATCAAACTGCAATGATTTTTTTTGGCACACAATATATATGTTACATTATGCGCTCCAGCCGCACACGCTGGCCGTGAGAACATGGTCCCGTTATCTGCTGCTGCCGGCGGGGCTGGAACTCGCATCGAGGGACGCACCCGCATGCGAGCCTCAGTCCATCACTCACCTAGTCCTTCTCCTGCCCCCACCTCTGACTCTCTGCTCCGGCACACGCGTCCCCGTCCCCTAGGGCTCGTGCTTTAAGATTTAAAGGGCCGGTGTGCTCATTAGTGTAATTCACCTGTGGCTCATTGATAAATTCCTCCACCCTCCTTACTTCCCTGCCGGATCTTTGCTGCCTTGAGTCTGAGAGAAAGCATTCCTGTTATTGCCTTACTGTGTATCTGATCCTGTGCTCCGTGACCTGACCTTGCTCCTTGCCGCCTGCCTACTGACCATTTGCTATGTTCCTCACTGCGCTACTGTGCTGCCTGCCCTGACCTTCTGCTATCCTGACTACGAGCTGTCTTATCCCTCCTTTGCCTCGCATCTCCTCAACCGCCTGTGTGGTCAAGCCATGCCAGGGGTAGCGACCTGGGTGCCGCGTGCTGCAGCAAGTCCATCCCGCATTGCGGTGGGCTCTGGTGAAAATCGGCAGCACCTTAGACTCCGCTCCTTGGTATGGTCCGAGTCATCTGCCACACAGGTCCAGCGGATCCACATCCACAGGGGTTCCTGTCTTCTGAAACGTGAGTGTTACAGTAAGATCCGGCCATAAATCTCGCTGAGGTACCCCTGCCTGAAGTCGTGAATCTTCCCTCCGTTATGGTACGTCAGTGGCAGCAGTTGGCCCGACAGCCGCAGCAATTTTCTCAACTTTCTGCTATGATGCAACAGCTCTTGGCCTTACAACAGCAGTAGGTACTGCAACCTAGACCACTCCCACCACCGGTTCCTGCAGTGTCTTCTGGCTCCCAGCTACGTCTGCCGTTACCTTCCAAGTATGATGGAGATTCCAAGTCATGCAGAGGCTTCGTTACACAGTGCTCCATGCACTTGGAGCTCATGTCTGAACAGTTTCCAATGGAACGTGCTAAGGTGGCCTTTGTCATTAGTCTACTGTCCGGAAAAGCCCTGGCCTGGACTACACCCCTATGGGACCGCAGGGATCCGATATCCTCCAATTTGTCGGCCTTCTTGGCAGAATTTCGCAGTGTCTTTGAGGAACCCGTACGTGCCTCTTCTGCTGAGATTGCTTTGCTGAACCTCTGTCAAGGGAATTCTTCCGTTGGTGACTACGCGGTTCAATTCCGCACTCTAGCCTTTGAACTTGCATGGAATGATGAGGCCTTGTGTGCCACATTTAAAAAAGTTTCACTTTTGAGGTTTTTCGGACCAGGCATATGGGTGATATTTGCTCCCACTTCATGCAGGCCTTGCCTCCTATCTGACCTCACTTATTCATTTCTTGCTGGCATCTATAGCTTATTCAAATATTTTTTCATATTTATTGTTTGCTTGGCGCTTTATTTCTAGATATACCGCATGTTATTGATATCTACTGTGATACCTCTATATATAGGTTCATTTTGCACATGACACTTTACAGTTAGTTTGTGTGATCCAGGTCAGACGGGGGCATAGTGCACTGCAAATATTCTTATTTTGGTAGGTGAGCCACATCTTTTTCAGCCCTGGTCCGGATGAGACACATACCATGCCTCATCTGTGTGGTGTGGCCCGTTATGGGCCTTTTTAAGTGGTTTTAATTCAATTTTCTGAGTCTGTTAGCATTGTTTTTTCTGCTATGTCAATCATGTGCTCCTAATAAAGATTGTTACATTTTTGCATTAATTGAATATCCTTGGTGTGCTTCCATTTGTACATTATTTCTGTTTTTTTTTGTAGTGTTGGTTCTATATAATGTTGGTTAAGCACCCAGGTTCATTTATATCTTTCTAGCTGAGCCCCCCTACCTCTCTTTCTTGAACATTTAAAAAAGGACTGTCAAGCATGATTAAAGATGCCCTCGCAGCAAGTGATCCTCCATCTTCTTTGACTGAATTTATCCACTTGGCCACTCGCATTGATGTGCATTTTGCTGAGAGACAGGAGGAACTGCACTTAGAGAGGGAACCTGCCCGAACAAGGAGATATCCTCGTCTAGCACCCATGTTTCAACGTCCACCACTCCAGTTTCCTGCGCCCCTTGCCGAAGAGGCTATGCAAGTGGATCGTTCTCGTCTTATGCAACAGGAGAGGTCACGACGACATAGTGAGAATTTGTGCTTGTATTGTGCTAGCCGGGAGCACTTCCTCAAGGACTGGAGAGCTCGCCCACAGCATCCAGGAAACGCTTGCAACTCGGGTTTGTGGGAGAGGTGTCCCTGGGTGTTAATACTACCTCTTCATGCTTAACTATTTCTGTACAAGTCTTCACTTCAGCCAAGTCTTCCTTCAGCGCTACAGCATTTTTGGATTCTGGAACAGCAGGTGACTTTATTGATGCTTTGCTTTGGTCCACAAGTATCATCTTCCCCTTACTCGGCTTGCCAAGCCCTTGTTCATCTCCTCTGTTAATGGACAAAATCTGGACTGTATGGTTCACTTCCGTACTGAATCTCTTGTCATGCAAGTGGGAGTACTGCACAAAGAAAAGATTGAATTCTATGTTCTGCCACACTGTACTTCAGAGATTCTTCTTGGCCTTCCTTGGCTGCAACGCCATTCTCTGCAACTGGATTGGAGAACTGGAGAGATTATTCGTTGGGGACAATCCTGTCAAAATCTTTGCCTCCAATCAGTTCAGTCTAAAATTGTTTCTCATCCTCCTCCTTTACCTGGCCTGCCACCACCTTACCAAGATTTCTCTGATGTTTTCTGCAAGAAACAGGCTGAGTCTCTGCCTCCACATTGTCCTTACAACTGCCCTATAGATCTTCTGCCTGGTACCACTCCTCCTCGTGGAAGGATATACCCTCTATCGGTTCCTGAGACCAAAGCCATGGCTGAGTATATCCAGGAGAATCTTCAAAAGGGATTTATCTGTCAGTCCTTTACTCCTGCTGGAGCTGGTTTCTTCTTTGTTGGAAAGAAGGATGGCTCACTCCGTCCATGCATTGACTACAAGGGACTTAACAAAATCATGTTAAAGAACAGTTACCCCCTACCTCTTATCTCTGAACTTTATGACCGTCTACGTGGTGCCAAGGTCTTCTCCAAGTTTGAGTTACGTGGAGTGTATAACCTCATTCGTATCTGCAACGGAGATGAATGGAAAACGGCCTTCAATACTCGTGATGGACTTTTTGATTATCTCGTAATGCCTTTTGGTCTCTGTAATGCTCCAGCCGTTTTTTCAAGAGTTTGTCAATTATATATTCCGTGATCTTCTCTACACCTGTGTTGTCGTATACCTACATGACATCCTGATCTTCTCTTCTAACTTAGAGCAGCATCGTATTCATGTTCATCTGGTTCTTCAGTGACTACAGAAGAATCCTCTCTACGCCAAACTGGAGGAATGTCTGTTCGAGAAAACTAGTCTTCCGTTTCTTGGCTATATTGTCTCTCATCAGGGCCTGCAGATGGATCCAGATAAATTGTCTGCAGTATTGGATTGGCCTCGTCCTTCGAGCCTACGTGCTATTTAACGCTTTCTGGGATTCGCAAACTATTATCGTCAATTTATCCGACATTTTTCATCCTTGGTTGCTTCAATTGTGGATCTCACTAAAAAGGTATCTAATCCTAAGTCTTGGCCTCAAGAGGCTTAAGAGGCCTTCTCCCGTTTAAAGTCTGCTTTGCATCTGCTCCAGTGCTTACAAGACCTGATCCGGAGAGGTCCTTTGCTTTGGAGGTTGATGCCTCATCTATTGGAGTGGGTGCCGTTCTTACTCAGAAAAACGCCAAGGGCAAGACTGTTACTTGTGGGTTCTTCTCCAAGACCTTCTGAGAGGAATTACTCCATCAATCTTTGGAGGAATGGCGACATTTAAGGTTCTAATCTGGTCAGCATCTACTCCAACCATAAGAATCTTCTATACCGTCAGTCTGCTCAGCGTTTGAACCCCCGCCAGGCAAGGTGGTCACTGTTCTTTTCTAGGTTCAACTTCTTCATTCACTTCCGTCCAGCAGACAAGAACATCAGGGCTGATGCTCTCTCCAGGTCCTCTGACGTCATTGCTTTGGACTCCACGCCTAGGCATATTATTCCTCCTGACCATTTGATTCCTGCCACTCCTGCCAAGATTCAGTAAGTTCCTCCGGGAAAATCTTTTGTGCTCGCCAGATTGAGATGCAAGGTCCTGAAATGGGGTAATTCTTCCTTGACCGCAGGACATCCGGCACTACTGGTGGCCCCATTTTGAACGTGATTTTTCTGATTTTGTTTGTTCCTGTGAAACTTGTGCCCGTGACAAAACTCCTCAAAAGAGACCTGCAGGACTCTTACAGCCTTTACCCATTCCAGAGACTCCCTGGTCCCATATCACCATGGATTTTATCACCGATTTGCCACTATCTCATAATAGCACTGTCATCTTGATCATTGTAGATTGGTTTTCCAAGATGGCTTATTTCATTCCTCTACAAGGTCTTCCTTCTGCCCCGCAGCTGGCGAAGTACTTCTTGTTGCATGTCTTTCGTTTACATGGTCTTCCTCTGCATATCGTTTGGGATCGAGGTGTGCAGTTTGTCTCTGAGTTCTGACGAGCCCTTTGTAACCGTTTGGACATCAATCTGGACTTTTCCTCGGCCTACCACCCTCAGTTCAACGGTCAGGTGTAGAGGGTTTATCAAATCCTAGAGACTTATCTTCTGCATTTTGTTCCAGCTCGCCAAGAAGATTGGGTAGACCTCTCCTGGACTGAATTCTCATATAATCAAAAGGATTCTTTCTCATGTAAAAAAAAAAAAAAAAAAGGATTCCAAGTCCACAAGGTCGTTCCCCTTTTTTATTGTCTACGGACTCCATCTCCGTCCTCCTCTTCCTCTCCCAGTTTCCTCCGGTGTGCCTGCTGTTGATGAGCTGGTCTGTGACTTCTCTACCATCTGGCATCAGACCCGACAGTTGTTATCCCAGGCTTCTTCACGCATGAAGGCGCAAACAGATAAAAGTAGAAGATTTCCTCCGTCCTTCTCTCCTGGTGAGATGGTGTGGCTTTCATCCAAGTACATCCACTTCAAGATCCCCTGTTGCAAGCTCGGTCCTCGCTACCTTGGTCCCTTCCAGATTCTACAAAAAATCAACCATGTCTCCTACATACTCCGTCTACCTGCTACGTTACATATTCCCAATTCCTTCCACATCTCTATCCTCAAGCCTCTTGTCATAAACTGGTTTTCTCAGAAGAATCTTGTCCCCACACCTGTCTCCGGCTCATCTGACATCTTCAAGGTTAAAGAGATTCTTGCTACAAAAACTGTGATAGGTAAACAATTTTTTTTGCTCGACTGGGAGGGTTAAGGTACTGAGGAGAGATCTAGGGAGCCTCAAGAGAATATCCTGGACCGTAACCTTCTCAGGAGTTTTCTGACTCGTAAAAGGAGGAGGAGACCAAAGGGGGGACTGTTACGTTATGCGCTCTGGCCGCACACGCTGGCCATGAGCGCATGGTCCCATTACCTGCTGCTGCCGGCGGGGCTGGGACTCTCATCGCGGGGCGTGCCCGCATGCAAGCCCCAGTCCGTCCCTCACCCAGTGCTTCTCCTGCCCCTGCCTCTGCCTCTCTGCTCCAGCGCGTGCATCCCCGTCCCCTAGGTTGCGCCGGAGCTTTAAGATTTAAAGGGCTAGTGCGCTCATAAGTGTAATTCCCCTGTGGCTCATTGATAAATTCCTCCACCCTCCTCACTTCGCTGCGGATCTTTGTTGCCTTGAGCCTGAGAGAAAGCATTCCTGTTATTGCCTTGCTGTGTATCTGATCCTTTGCTCCGTGACCTGACCTTACTCCTTGCCGCCTGCCTACTGACCATTTGCTATGTTCCTGACTACGCTACTGTGCCGCCTGCCCTGACCTTCTGCTATCCTGATTACGAGCTGTCTTATCCCTCCTGTGCCTCGCATCTCCTCAGCCGCCTGTGTGATCGAGACATGCCAGGGGTAGCGACCCAGGTGCCGCCTGCCGCAGAAAGTCCATCCTGCTTTGCGGTGACCTCTGGTGAAAACCAGTGGCACCTTAGACTCCACTCCCTGGTATGGTCCGAGTCTTCTGCCACACAGGTAAAGCGGATCCACATCCACAGGGGTTCCTGTCTTCTGAAACGTGAGTGTTACAATATATTAGAAAAAATGGATGAAAAGTGTATAGAAAAAAGGCCCATCAAAACAGCCTGGCATACAAAAAAATAAAAAATAAGTTATAGAAGTCAGAAGAGGGCAATAAGCATACTTGGGGAGATTTATCAAAACCTGTGGAGAGGAAAAATTGATCAGTTGCCCACAGCAACTAATTGCGATAGTGCAGTTTTCTTTGGGTTTCGCCGCAATTTTTTGGGTTTCACCGTGCATTTTATGGTAAAATGAAAGGTGTACTTATAAAGTACAACAGGTTGTGGAAAAAAATAAGCCCTCATATGGCTTTGTAGCTAGAAAAATCTAAGTAGCGTCTCTTAAAAGGCAGGAAGAAAAAACACAAAAATAAAAATTGGTTGTGTGCTTAAGGGGTTAAAAGCAGTACAATTATTTACCCACAGACCCACAGAATAAAGATAACATGTTATTTTTACCAAAAAGTGCACCACCGTAAAAACAAAACCCCCAAAATTAGAAAAATTGTGGTTTTCTTTTTTTTGACTCTACAAATAATATTTTTTAAGATTGTGCCGTTCATTTTATGGTAAAATAAAAGGTGTCATTACAAAGTACTATTCGTCGTGCAAAATAACAGGCCCTCATATGGCTCTGTGGATGGAAAAATATATGTCTCTTAAAATGCGAGGATGCAGGATGTACCTGTACGCCTCAGCTGCCTGATACTTGGCGCACCAGGACAGGTTGGCCTTGAGTCCCACTCAGATTATGAAGTGAGCGCAAGACCAGGAGGATAGACTGCGGCTTCCTGCTACCACCAGTCAGGGACCTGCCAATAATGATGGACATCAATGATGACGCTGATGTCCGACATTACAGGGGTACTCTGCCCCTAGACATCTTAGATGTATAGGGATAAGATGTCTGATCGCGGGGGTCACCTGCAGCACCCCAGACATCCGGTGCATGAAGCGAACTTCACTCCGTGCCGGATGACTGACGATGCGGAGGCTCGTGACATCACGGCCATGACCTCTATGGGAGGGGGCGTGACGGCCTCCCATAGCCTTGCATAGAGGGGGCGCGGCCGTGACGTTGGATATGGAATAAGATGTCTAGGGGCGGTGTACCCCTTTACCCCTTCAGATGCCGTGATCAATACTGATCACAGCATCTAAAGTATAAAGGGGTGTACAGAGACTCATCGGACCACTGAAGGTACAATCGCAGTGGCCTGATTAATCAAAATGGCAGCCAGAGGTCTCCTCACCTGCCTTCAGGGTCGCAGTGGCGATCTTCTTCTTTTTTCTGCCTTCTGGGAGACCACAGAAGTAGATCACTGATTACACTGATCAGTGCTATGCATAACACTGAACTATAAATAGTCCAGTAGGGACTTAAGAAAAAAATTTACAAATAAAATAAATCAACATATTTGGTGTCACCTCCAGCAGAAATGTCTGAAATATTAAAATATAATGTTAATAACCCCATATGGTGAATGGCATAAATAAAAAAAAAAAATACCAAAGTCCAAAATTGAAGATTTTTTGTTCACATCACATCCCAGAAAGAAAGAAATAAAGAAAAGATCAAAAAGTCATATGCATTTGAAAGTGGTACTGATAAAAACTACAGTTTATGGCACGAAAAATCCCTCATACAGCTGTGTATACGAAAAAAATAAGAGGTTATAGGGTGGTTAAACATTCTTCTTTTGAGTTTTTTTTAAAAGTAGCACAATAATAGCAAAGCATGTAACCATGGATATCGTTTTAATTGTACTGACCCACAGAATTAAATTTTTCAATATTTCTTTTGTTTCGCTGTACACTTTATGGCAAAATGAAAGGTGTCATTAAAAAGTACAATTAGTTGAGCAAAAAACAAGCTCTCATATGGCTCTAATGATGAAAAATAAAAGAATTAAACGGGTTATCCAGGGAAAAATGTATTTTATATATCAACTAGCTCCAAAAGTTAAACAGATTTGTAAATTATTTCTATGAAAAAATCTTAATCCTTTCAGTACTTATGAGCTGCTGAAGTCGAGTTGTTCTTTCTGTCTAAGTGCTATCTGATGACACTTGTCTTGGGAACTGTCCAGAGTAGAAGCAAATCCCCATAGCAAACCTCTTCTACTCTGTGCAGTTCCCGAGACAAGCAGAGATGTCAGCAGAGAGCACTGTTGCCAGAAAGAAAAGAACAAATCAACTTCAGCAGCTGATAATTATTGGAAGGATTAAGATTTTTTAATAGAAGTAATTTACAAATCTGTTTAACTTTCTGGAGCTAGTTGATATAAAAAAAAGTTTTTTTCTGGAATACCCCTTTAAGGCTCTTAGAAGTTTAAAACAAAAATACAAAAAAAGGAAATGTAAGAACATTTTTAATCTTTAAATATAGGAACATCATGCTTTAACACTGTTTTAGTTTTTTCCTCCTCATTTTTTAATAGCCATAATACAGTTTTTCATCTCAAGGGCCTTATAGGGTTTGCTTTATGCTGGATCAATCATACTTTGTAATGGACATTTACTATATTTACACAAAAATAAATAATAATAATAATTTGAGGGCGTATGTATAACAAATATATATACATATTACAAAAAGAAGGTTGAAAAATGGAGGCTCTTAATGTCCTTTTGTGTCCCCCATCCACCACGCAGAGATGGCCTTATTTTAGATGGGACCCTAACACATATGTTAATTTTTTTTTATTTGAGCCATATACTAAAACATGTTCTTTTTTTCTAGTTAGTTTCTACACTGCTCAAAAAAATAAAGAGAACACTGAGATAACACATCCTAGATCTGAATGAATGAACTAATCGTATGAAATACTTTCATCTTTACATAGTTGAATGTGCTGACAACCAAATCACACAAAAAATATCAATGGAAATCAAATTTATCAACCCATGGAGGTCTGGATATGGATTGACACTCAAAATCACAGTGGAAGACCACACTACAGGCTGATCCAACTTCATGTAATGTCCTTAAATCAAGTCACAATGAGGACCAATAGTGTGTGTGGCCTCCACGTGCCCGTATGACCTCCCTACAATGCCTGGGCATGCTCCTGATGAGGTGGTGGATGGTCTCCTGAGGGATGTCCTCCCAGACCTGGACTAAAGCATCTGCCAACTCCTGGACAGTCTGTGGTGAATGGAGCGAGACATGATGTCCCAGATGTGCTCAATCAGATTCAGGTCTGGGGAACGGGTGGGCCAGTCCATAGCATCAATGCCTTCCTCTTGCAGGAGCTGCTGACAAACTCCAGCCACATGAGATCTAGCAATGTCTTGCATTAGGAGGAACCCAGGGCCAACCGCACCAGCATATGGTCTCACAAGGGATCTGAGGATATCATCTCGGTACCTAATGGCAGTCAGGCTACCTATGGCAAGCACATGGAGGGCTGTGTGGCCCCCCAAAGAAATGCCACCCCACACCATTACTGACCCACCGCCAAACCGGTCATGCTGGAGGATATTGCAGGCAGCTGAACGTTCTCCACGGACTCTGGCACTTCTGTCACATGTGCTCAGTGTGAACCTGCTTTCATCTGTGAAGAACACAGGGCGCCAGTGGCGAATTTGCCAATCTTGGTGTTCTCTAGCAAATGCCAAATGTCCTGCACGGTGTTGGGCTGTAAGCACAACCCCCACCTGTGGACGTCGGGCCCTCATACCACCCTCATGGAGTCTGTTTCTGACCATTTGAGTGAACACATGCACATTTGTGGCCTGCTGGAGGTCATTTTGCAGGTCTCTGACAGTGCTCCTCCTTGCACAAAAGCGGAGGTAGTGGTCCTGCTGCTGGGTTGTTGCCCTCCTACGGCCTCCTCCACATCTCCTGATGTACTGACCTGTCTCCTGGTAGCGCCCCTATGCTCTGGACACTACGCTGACAGAAACAGCAAAACTTCTTGCCACAGCTTGCATTGATGTGCCATTATGGATGAGCTGCACTACCTGAGCCACTTGTGTGGGTTGTAGACTCTGTCTCATGTTACCACTAGGGTGAAAGCACCGCTAGCATTCAAAAGTGACCAAAACATCAGCCAGGAAGCATAGGAACTGAGAAGTGGTTTGTGGTCACCACCTGAAGAACCACTCCTTTATTGAGGGTTTCTTGCTAATTGCCTATCATTTCCACCTGTTGTCTGTTCCATTTGCACAACAGCATGTGAAATTGATTGTCAATCAGTGTTACTTCCTGAGTGGACAGTGGGATTTCACAGAAATGTGATTGACTTGGAGTCACATTGAGTTGTTTAAGTGTTCCCTTTATTTTTTTGAGCAGTGTAGATTCCAAGCTTTCAAGACCTCTTAGGTCCTTTCATCAGGCAACTTACAAGATAAATGTAAAGAACATCTCTCTTAAATACAATTCTAGCTAGCATGGTTACAAATGGGAAAACAGATATGATCAACCCTGTGGAGGACAGTTCTTTGATTAGTGAGAGGTGGTATACACTGAACATTGCATCTCTTTTGAGAACATTAACAGCATGCATATTTACAATTAGCAGATAAGATCAACCCAGTTCTTTGATCAGTCAATGGTGGTATAGTGGGATGGATACTGCAGTCAGCCTCTGGAGGTGTCAGAAGTCGTGACACTTAGCTGGTCCTCCAAGTGCTCATGTGACATGAACTACCTGTCTCTGTTGAGGCCAGCACGTAAAGAATTGAATTTGAACATCAGTTTTATCTTTGAGTTGGAAACTGTTCCATTAATACAATGAGTCTGATATCTCACTTTGTCCAATCTGACAGAAATGTTCTCCCACTGGTGTGTCTGTCCTCTTATTGTTGATATTATATCTGTGTGAATTGAACCTTTTGTGCAGTGGTTGCGCTGTTTCACCCACATACAGAGCAGTTGAGAATTTTGCACACATAAGATAGACTACATTAGAAGATGCCATTTATGTTGTGGTGGGAGTTAGAGTTTGGTATGGGCACTCTCTCTGCAGCGTGGATGCGTGCACATATTTTATGCCTTTTTAGGAGACAGGATGAAGTGCCATTTTGTTTAGGTCACTCCTTAAGGCCAATATGGAGGGTTGTGGGAATATTTATTTTAGTCTATCATCGGTATGCAGTGTTGTTTGAAGTTCCTTTGATATTTTGCTCAAAACCTCAACTTGGGGGTGGTAGGTGACTACCAGTGGTACCTGATTACCTGTGCGATGTTCCTTGTACCTCAGCAGTTCTTTCCTGGGAATGTTGGTGGCTTTTCAGATCTGGTTGTCAATGATCCCGAAACTGTAGCCCCGGTTTATGAAGTCTTTTCTTAGAATCTTGAGGTGTATGTCCCAGTTTGTCATATCAGAACAGATGTAGTTATATCTTACAACCTGGCTGTAAATGATGTTCTTTGTATGCACAGGGTGGAAGCTGTTGTTTTTGAGGTAGGTTGGTGTGTCTGTAGGTTTGCAATACAGGGATGTGTGGATAGAGTTGTTCCTAATGATGATGATTGTGTCCAAGTAGCTGATGGTAAGGTTGATGCTGGGGTGAAATGCATTGAAATTCTCTTGGAAGGTGAGAAGTTCTTCTTTGCTGGCAGTCCAGATGATTTGAATATCATCTATATAGTGAAAGTACCTTAGGGGTTTTTTTTGGCAGGTGGATAGGAAGTCCTCATCCAATTTTGCCATAAAGAGTTTTGCATACTGTGGGGCCATTCAACTGCCCATAGCGGTCCCCATCTTCTGTGGTTAGAGGTCCTGTCCAAATCTGAAATAATTATGGTTGAGGATAAATTGAATCAGTTGTGTTGTTGGTTCATTGTCCATGTTGTTACGTGATAAGTATTCCTGGCATGCTGCTATGCCATCCCTGTGTGGAATGTTATTATATAGGGCCTCGACATCCATGTTGGCAAGAATAGTGTTCTCTGGGAGCGGTCCTCATTAAGCCAATTTATTTAGGAGATCTGTGGTGTCCTGGAGGGGCCCAGTAAGTCATACTGACGCTCAGCCTATCACTGGCCGAGGTGGGACATCGCTGTCGCTGGCGATTAACTGAGCTGCAGCATGAAGTGCTGACCACAAGAATCAGGAAGAGGACCAGGGCTGGAGGATACCGGGGGAAGCAGCAGGAGGTAAGCCTGGGTGTGATTTTTTAGAAAGTTCTATTATGGATAACCCCTGTTATCCACAATAAGTCCTGTAATTAGTTGTTAACTAGAAACCCGTTTCCTCCCCCTTTCTGTTATTTTACAACCCTTTCTGAACAAAATGTTATCCTATAAATAAACTGCCCTGTCATTGTGATAACCCAGTCATATCTCAGTTATTCTCACTATGGCATACTTTCCCTCCGACAACATTAATTCCAGTTTATTAATTTTATTTGTCAGGCTTCTAGCATTTGTTAGCATGGAATTTAGAGGATGTTGTTGTTTTTTTATTTTAAACTTATCCTTATTAACTTTAATCAATATTTGAGTCAAGTCAATCAGATCATGAGAATGTTGACAGCAGAAGAAGATGACCGTGCTGATCTGATTAGAGGCTGTGACCAGTGCACTTATGGGATTAGATCAGTAAAGGATGAGTTGCTTGTAACAAGGTTTGTGCCGTGCTTATAAGAAAAAGAAAGAGAAAAATGTAGGATGTAGCATACAGTGTTAGCAAGATAACCTGGAGGAGCCACTCTATTAGGAGCTTTATATGGCCAAACAGGGAATATGGACAGAGGTTGGGCTGTCACCAGTCTTCCAGACTCCTTTGATTAGGGGACATTAATATGCAACCATTAGCTTTCATTTATTATAATTAAAAGAGAACTCCGGAATAGGAAAATTATCGCCCATACTGCTGACAGTAAAAAAATAAACAGGTACACACTTTCAGTCACTCCCCGGTGCCTCCGGTAACCGGCTCCGGCCTCCGCCATGATCCTCTTCCTGGTTGCCGGTGGTCGGTGAGTCATACTGCACTCAGCCAATCACCGGCAGCAGCAAAGTCATGATTCGGTCGGCGATAGGCTGAGCGGCAGTGTGACGTTTTCGGCCCCGGCAGCAGGTGCCGGTGAAGAATTGTGTGTCTTGAAGCGTTCTCACATTGCCGCTCAGCCTATCGCCGGCCGAGTCGGGACTACACTGTGGCCGGTGATTGGCTGAGCGGCAGCAGTATGACTCGCCGACCACCGGCAACCAGGAAGAGCATCGCGGCGGAGGCCGGAGAGGAAGGTATGTACCTGTTTATTTTTTTACTGCCGGCAAAGTATGGACGATAATTTTCCTATTCCGGAGTTCTCCTTTAAGGGGGCTTGTATGGTAACAGTTAAAGGGGTACTCCGGCCCAGGACATCTTATCCCCTATAGGGATAAGATGGGGATAACGATAGGGGATAAGATGTCTGATCGCGGGGATCCCCCCAAGATCTCGGCTGCAGCACCCCGCTGTCATTACTGCACAGAGCAAACTCGCTCTGTGCATAATGATGGGCGATACAGGGGCCAGAGCATTGTGATGTCACGGCTCCGCCCCCTCAATACAAGTCTATGGGAGGGGGCATTAAGGGGGCAGGATGTGACATCACGAGGGGCGGAGCCATGACGTCACGATGCTCCGGCCCCAGTATCGCCCATCATTACGCACAGAGCGAGCTTGTTCTGTGCAGTAATGAAAGCGGGGTGCTGCAGCCAAGATCCCAGGGGGTCCCCAGCAGCGGGACCCCCATGGTCAGACATCTTATGTCCTATCCTTTGGCTCAGTGGAGTGCTGATCACACTATATAATGATATGCAATAGGCATAGTGTTTTACAATGAATACAATCTAATGATTGAATATAAAAGTCTCCTATGGGGACTTGATTAATATAAAATAAAAGGACCCTTTTCCCATTTTACCAAAATAAAAAAAATAAGAATAATAAACCTATTTGGTATTGCCGCCTGATTAATTGTTCGAAGTATTAAAGGGGTATTCCGGCTTTATACATCTTATCCCCTATCCAATGAATTGGGGATAAGATGACCCCTGCGATCTCGGTGCAGCCCCCGTCATGGTGTGACATCACTAGGGGGCGTGGCTGTCACGTCCCCAGCAGCGGGACCCCTGCAATCATACATCTTATCCCCTAAAGCCGGAATAACCCTTTAAAATATAAGGTTTATGATCCTGCACAGTAAACGGCGTACACGTAAAAAAATACCAAGTGACAAAATGCTAATTTTTGGTCACATCATGTATCAAAAAGTCCCATCAAAGCAAAAATAGTATCAATAAAAACTACAGATCACGTTACAAAAAGAATGAGCCCTCACAGATCCTTGTATACAGAAAAGAAAAAACTTTATAGTGGTCCGAAGAGGACAATATTAAGCGTACTGATTTTGTTAAAGCAAATTTGCCTTTTTTATTTTTTATTTTTTTAAGTAGCACAATAACAGAAAATCTATATTAAATGGGTGTAGTTTAAATCACATTGACCTACAGAATAAGGAGAACATATTTTTACCATAAAGTGCACTGAATAAAAAAAAAAAAGTAGCATAATTGCAATTTTCTTTTCAATTTCCCCCCACAAATAATAAATCTTTTTTTTGTTTCCCCACACATTTTATAGTAAAATTAAAGGTGTCATCACAAAGTGGTTGTGCAGAAAACAAGCCCTCACACGGGCTATGCCAGGCTACATCAGTTGACGATCGGCGGCAGGTAAGTCGGCAGCTTACCGAACCCCCACGACCACGTTGCAGGGGTTCGGTAAGCTCCTCTCAGCTACCTCAGATTTTTATATTTACTTTAGATGCCTTGATTGGCATTGATCACGGTATCTAAAGGGTTAAATTACTTAAGGCGTTGGGGCATACAGGTACGCCCTTCGTCCTTAAAGGGGTACTCCGCCCCTAGACATCTTTGGATGTCCTTTGGATAGGGGATAAGCGGCGATCTTAGTGCTGCACCCAGCATTCGTTTAGAGAGTCGGGTTCAGCGCCGGAGGCCCGTGACGTCATGGCCGTACCCCACTTGTGACGTCACAGAAATGCCCCCTCAATGCAAGTCTATGGAAGGGGAGGTGGTGGCCATCACGCCCCCTCCCATAGACTTGCATTGAGGGGGCATGGCAGTGACTTCATGAGCGGGACGTGACATCACGAGCCTCCGCCCCTAATCGCCAGTCATCTGACACGGAGCGAGGTTCGCTCCATGCAATGAATGTCTGGGGTGCCGCAGCAGAGATCGCTCCATGCACTGAAGGTCTGGGGTGCCACAGCCGACATCTTATGCCCAATCCATTGGATAGGGGATAAGATGTCTAGAGGCGGAGTACCCCTTTAAGTATCAGGGGATAAGGGCGTTCCTGTAGGCCCCGGCTCCTTAAGGGGTTAATATATGCATGCAATAGATCTGCATGTTTTAAAAAGCGCCACAGGTGCGCCACTTTTCACATGGTGTGAACCAAAAATTTCAAGCTGTGCAACAGACAATGCAATGTTTATATGATATTAAAATCAGTGACAGATTAAAAACAATAAAATGTGCTTGGTATTGTCCTGGATAAAGTCTTCAGGCCACGTCCCTTTTTGTGAACAAGTCTGATTTGTCTGGAAAACTTTTGAATTATATAATGGAAATGTAATTCACCATTAGTAAATTTCATTAGTTTTCATTGGTGAAAATGTGTTATTTATTCCCCCCTCTGTGTGTACAAAAAAACAAGTACAAAGCTATAAAGTAAATTTGTCCTGGTAAACAAATTAACTACATACCATGCTCAACTAATACTAATATAACACATACAGGTCCTTCCTATAGAATATCATAACCCACACATGAACCAGTGGGGCTTCTGTATTCTGTACAGACTGCTGTGTTTTCACATATGCAAGAGGGAACTTCCAAGAAAAACGTCATTTATATGAAGGAACATTCATGTGGTGTCCTAGCATCAGGCTCTGCTGACCATGATGAACATTAATAGTAACCATGGGAACTAATATTTTTCCACTGCATCAAATCCTAAATATAAATACTGATTGGAATGATAAAGCATTTTTGTTGCCAAATGATGTTTCTGCATTTTGTATTTATCTAAGAGGATAGTATAAAGGGAATATACGGTACATCAATCAGCTGTGATAAGGAGAAAGATGTGATCATTGATGGACTGTGTGTGTCACCAAGGTTCCTGGCTTTGGTGAGGCAAGAGCTGGTATTTTCCAGTATCTGTACTGCGGTGCAGCCTGATACTGTGCCCGTAGTATGGCTGGAAGGCCGATCCGGACAACTCTTACCGGGAATGACCAAGTGCAGGGTGGGGAGTCATTCCTCACAATCCAGGCCGGGCTTTTTGTTGGCCTTAAAGCTAGGCTGCCTCCCCAACAGCAGGTGGATTGGAAGGGGGATTGGAATGGAAGTGGATTGAGACTTGCTAGTTCTAGCACAAAGTGCCAGGAGGGCTGTGTGTAGAATTGTAGCACACAGTGCCAGGAGGGCTGTGTGTGGAGTCTCCCCAAGAGAGGGAGCTGCTGGACAGCCAGGCTGGGGCCTGGAACTGCGTGAACGCAGGTGTGAACAAATGCCTATGGAAATACAGGTGGACTTTGTTGTGTTTTTCCTTTGTTCCCCGTTAAAGACTGTTTTGCTGTTTGCTCAAGTGTGAATAAAACACTGGACCTTGGTTTAAATGCTGTCTCCTTACCTCTATACTGCTAACTCATTGCAAGAGCGAGTCATCACACAGCCATAACATTAAAACCTAATATAGTGACCCCCCACCTACGATGGCCCTGACATACGATAATTTCAACATACGATGGCCTCTCAGAGGCCATCGCATGTTGAAGGCAGCATCAACATACGATGCTTTTGTATGTCGGGGCCATCGCATAAACGGCTATCCGGCAGCGCAGACTGCTTCAGCTGCCACCAGATAGCCGTTTAAGGTGCCCCGTGTGCTGCGGTGATGATCACTCACCTGTCCCCAGTGCTCCGGACCGTCCTCTTCAGGATCCCCTGCATGGCCGTCGCTCTCCTTCGTCGTCATCACGTCGCCGTCCCGTCATCCAATAGGAGCGGCGTGCTCAGTGACGTGATGACGGCCATGAAGAGCGACAATCCCCGGCAGCAGTGATGGTGATGGAGCGGCGGGGACACCCTGGGGACGCAGCGACGGAGGGCGACATCCAGGGCAGCAGTGACGGTCCGGAGCAGGGACAGGTGAGTATAACTTCCTATACTTATCATTGCACAGATCGCTCAACATACGATGGTTTCAACTAACGATGGTTCATTAGGAACGAATTACCATCGTATGTTGAGGGATCACTGTATTGTATATGGCCCCTGTGACCCATTGAGGCCTTGTCTTTACAAGACCACTAAAGGTGTCCAGGTGTTCTGTGGTATCTGCATCACAACATGATCAGCAGATTGTGTAAATTGAGAGGGGCAGCTTCCATGGGTCAGACTTGTTCTTCTAGCAAATCCCACAGATAGTGGGGAGGTTGAAGGCCTAGTGGGATGACACAGGGGAGCAAGTTATCCTCGTCAGGTTCTGACGCCAGGGCACCATTAGCCTATACACGGTCCGAGGTGGAGACAGCTTCTCCTGGGCCAGACACAGTGGCAATAAACACACCCATGCCAGGTTACAGATAACTGTCTTTTACTGAGGCAGGAGTAGATGGTACAACACTCGCAGTATGATGCAGTGTAACCATTGGGAGCCCTGCTACCTTGCTGCGACTTATGGTGCTTTTCACCCACTTGAATTAGATAGACTGGAGACTTGAAGATCAAGAGATATCCCACACTGACTAGGGTGGTCAAGCTTCACACTCCGAGCCTCCAGCGCTGCAAAGAGCTCACAAAGGTGGGTGCGGAATGGCAGATTGCAGAAATACGCCCCTATATGGCTGCAACAGAAACTTGCGGAACATTCAATGTGTGTGTATATATATCCCTGCTTTTACACTAACAGGCCACTTTACAGTTGAAACAGAAAACACGTACAACGGAGTGCGTATATATATATATATATATTTTTTTTTTGTAATATGCCCCAGTATGGTTTCACCAGAAATAGGCGTAACAATCTAGTGTGCAAGTCTTTTAGTGTTTTTACACTTACTATCCCCTATTAGCTTTAACCAGAAAAAAACAGAACTGCGAAGTGCGTATACAGTGGGGCAAAAATTTATTTAGTTAGCCATCAATTATGCTGACTAAAGGCCTGTAATTTTCATCATAGATATGCCTCAACTATGAGAGACATAATGAGAAAAAAAAAATCCATAAAATTACAATGTCTGATTTTTAAATAATTGCAAATTATGGTGGAAAATAAGTATTCTGATTTTTAAATAATTGGCAAATTATGGTGGAAAATAAGTATTTGGTCAATAACAAAAGTTCATGTCAATACTTTGTTATATACCCTTTATGGGCAATTACAGAGGTCAAATGTATGGCCGTCATCCTTCAGCCACAACTCCCTCCTCCCTCATCCGAAACTCCCTCGTTCAAAATGCCGTCATGCCTCAGACGATTCTCCCTCAGACACAACTTCTTGCCGCATAGCAGAGCCGACACTGCACAGCATGTATAGCAGAGGCGAAACTATGAAACTTGCACGTGTGTGCTACATGTGCTACAGAGTCTGTACAGCAGAACCCGTATAGCAGGGAGCCGACACTGACTCAGCTCTGCTACACGGCAGGAAAGTTTTTCGTCTGAAGGATGACGGAATTTCGGATGAGAGACTTTAGGATGACAAAGGAGGGAGGGGGGAGTTGTGGCTGACGCCTGACGGAGATTGGCCCAAGGGAGGAGGCGGGACGCCGCTTCACCTGACAGAGGATGGAGTTATGGCTGACGATGTCCTAAAATGGACACCATACAAATGTTTTCTGTAAGTCTTCACAAGGTTTTCACACACTGTTGCTGGTATTTTGGCCCATTCCTCCATGCAGATCTCCTCTAGAGCAGTGATGTTTTGGGGCTGTCGCTGGGCAACACGGACTTTCAACTTCCTCCAAAGGTTTTCTATGGGGTTGAGATCTGGAGACTGGCTAGGCCACTCCAGGACCTTGAAATGCTTCTTACGAAGCCACTCCTTCGTTGCCTTCGTGACCTTGGGATCATTGTAATGCTGAAAGACCCAGCCACGTTTCATCTTCAATGCCCTTGTTGATGGAAGGAGGCTTTTACTCAAAATCTCATTTATTCTTTCCTTTACACTGATCAGTCGTCCTGATAGCAGAAAAACAGCCCCAAAGCATGATGTTTCCACCCCCCATGCTTCACAGTAGGTATGGTGTTCTTTGGATGCAACTCAACATTCTTTCTCCTCCAAACACGACGAGTTGAGTTTCTACTTTGGTTTCATCTGACCATATGACATTCTCCCAATACTCTTCTGGATCATCCAAATGCTCTCTAGCAAACTTCAGACAGGCCCGGACAAGTACTGGCTTAACCTGTTGGGGACGAAGGGCGTACCTGTATGTCCTTCGCCCACTCCCGTTCTATAATGCGGAGCCGCAGGTTGGGCCTGACCCCTAACAACAGCCGGGACCCATGGCTAATAGTGCGCGGCACTGATCACGGTCCCGCGTGCTATTAACCCTTTAGACGCGGCATTCAAAGTTGAACGCCGCATCTAAAGTGAAAGTAAATTAATGCCGGTTAGCTCAGTGGGCTGTTCGGGATTGCCTCGGCGAAATCGCGCCATCCCAAACAGCTGTAGGACAGCAGGAAGGTCCCTAACTTCCTCCTCGCTGTCTGATCGCCGAATGACTGCTCAGTGCCTGAGATGCAGGCATGAGCAGTCAAGCGGCAGAATCATTGATCAATGGTTTCCTATGAGAAACCATTGATCAATGTAAAAGATCAGTGTGTGCAGTCTTGTAGCCCCCTATGGGAGCTATGACATTGCAAAAAAAAAAAGTTTTTAAAAAAAGTGAAGATAATTTAACCCCTTCCCTAATAAAAGTTTGTATCACCCCCCTTTTCCCATAAAAAAAAACTGTGTGAATAAAAATAAACATTTGTAGTATCGCCACGTTAAACCGCATGTTCAATGGTGTACGCGCAAAAAAATCCAAAGTCCAAAATAGTGTATTTTTGGTCACTTTTTATATCATGAAAAACTTAATAAAAAGCGATAAAAAAGTCCAATCAATAAAAAAACGGTAATGCTAAAAACTTCAGATTACGGCACAAAAAATGAGCCCTCATACCACCCCGTACACGGAAAAATTAAAAAGTTATAGGGGTCAGAAAATGACAATTTTAAATGGATTAATTTTCCTGCATGTAGTTATGATTTTTTCCAGAAGTACAACAAAATCAAACCTATATTAGGCTGGGTTCACACCACGTTTTTCAGATACGGTTACCGTATACGGTTTTCCGCTAAAAAACGTATGGCAAAAACCGTATGCAACCGTATGACTCCAAATTAAAACGTATACGGTTTTTCCCCCATACGGTTCTATCCGTTTGCATCAGTTTTTGCCAACGGTTTTGCTATTTTGTTGGGATTAGTTTTCCAGCAATTTAATAAAGTTACTATTGTTCTATTGAAATTCCAATCTGCGCATGTGTCAACTCCAAAAACGGATGTGCAACCGTATTCTGAAATTCTGTGTACGGTTCTCATAGACAATGTTAAAAGAACCGCATACGGTTCGCATACGGTTTTCCAACCGGAGGCAAAAATGTGGTCGACAGCGTTTTTGCCTACGGTTGAAAAATCGGGAAAACTGTATCCGAGGCAAAACGGATGCAACCGTACACAACATTTGGAATACGGTTTACAATGCATTCTCTATGCATACGGTTTCGGATACGGTCGTATACGTTTTTTTGCGGAAAACCGTATATGGTTACCGTATTTGAAAAACGTGGTGTGAACCCAGCCTAAGTAGGATATCATTTTAATTGTATGGATCTACAGAATAAAGAGAAGGTGTCATTTTTACAGAAAAATGTACTGTGTAGAAACGGAAGCACCCAAAATTTACAAAATGTTATTTTTTCTTCAATTTTGTCACCATAGATTTTGGGGTAAAATGACTGATTTCATTACAAAGAAGAATTGTTGGCACAAAAAATAAGCCATCATTTGGATTTTTAGGTGCAAAATTGGAAGGATTTCAGCAGGCATCCCGATCCGGTCCCCAACCGGCTGGCAGCAGGGACCGGAATTCCCACGGGCGTATCCATACACCCTGCGTCCTTAAAGGGTAGCTCCCACCATCTTTTTTTTTTTTTTTCTGTCCCTGCATATTGCCCATCTATCCCTAACCCCCTCCCTGCTTTTAATTTTTTTTTTTTTTTACTATATTAAAAATACCTTTTTGTCTGCCTGGTAGTGTGCTCACTACCAGGCAGACTTCCCCAGCAGGCACCACGTCAATGATGCCTGCTGGGGGGGGAACTTCCACCCTTACTTCATCTATACAAGGTGCCTCCAGCTGTTTCACCACTACAACTCCCAGCTTGCCCTGACATCTATTGTCGGTCAGGGCATGATGGGAGTTGCAGTGGTAAAACAGCTGGAGGTACCCCGTGTTGAAAACAATAAATGCTGCCGCGCTACCCCGTTCCCCCCCCCCCCCCCCCGTGTTGAAAACAATAAATGCTGGCGAACTACCCCGTTCCCTCCCCCCCCGGTGTTAAAACCCCGAGCCCCGCTCTCCCCCAACCCCCGTTTACAATCATGATCCCCGCTCTATTATTCCATACTTACATACTGCAGAGTCCGGCAGCGGTCCTTTTTCAGGCAGACGTCACACCAGCCTGCAGCCGGCCACTAGGAGGGAGACCCCTAGTGGCCGGTTTTCAAACATAAATTAGAACATGTTAATAAAAAAAATAATAATAATTAAAATATATTAGAGATATGTTGTAGTACATATGTACTACAACATATCAAAAAATAATGTTGATGACAGTGCCCATTTAAGGACTCGGGATGCAGGGCGTATGGGTACGCCCTGCGTCCTTAACAGGTTAAAACGTGGTCACGCCGTGACCCTGCATCACACCGGGTCGGTTCCAGCTGCTATTGATAGCCGGGACCCTGGGCTAATAGCGCAAGGCACAGTTTGTTGTGCCGCGCGCTATTAACCCTTCAGACGCGGCGATCAAAGTTGATCGCCGTGTCGAAAACGAAAGTAAAAGCTTTCCGGCAGCTCAGTTGGGCTGATCAGGAATATTGCGATAAAATCGCGATGTCCCGATCAGCTAGGACGCGAGCGGAGGCCCCCTTACCTTGCTCCGTCGTGTCCGATCGGCATTTGATTGCTCCAAGCCTGAGCTCCAGGATGACCACATCCCTCGGCATCAGGAGCGGTGGTCATGTGCTTAAATGGTTGCTGTATTAAGCCTAGGTTACGACTAGCAGCGGGAATAGATATGGAGGATTTTGCTAACTGAGTGTGGCTGGTTGATAACATATACCGCTGAACTTGTATCAATTGGATGGCTGTATCTTTATGTATCTACATGACTGTAGTGGCATCCCTGGAGGATATATTCTGAGTACACTCTATATATCTTTGAGAGCAGCTATAGAGAGAAACATACCTTGACTACTGTGACTGTATTGAGACAATGATGAAGGTCTGAGGATGCATCACTGCAATCTGCAGCTCCAATACCTGAACAGACCATTTGATTATCTCAGAGTCTAATAATGTTTTTTCATGTATTTGCCTCATTTGTTGTTTATATGTTCTATATGCTGCTCACATACAAGTTTGTGCTTTAAAGCAACCACAACCATCTTTTTACCCCTGATGAACCGTATGTTACTGTAAATTACCCAGTTACGGGGAAATGCGTCGGGTTAGGATGTACTATTGGGGATTGTCCCTATAAATATCGCACTTTGTGTATTGATGTGAATTACTGTTTTTATGAGGATTTATATATACTGTATTCTGTAACAAGCCATTTGTAATAAAGAAAGATATTTTTAGCTATTTGAGATTTTGATTTGTTAGTTTCAACCCCCTATTACGCTGATCCATGCAAAACAGGGATCAGGATAAAAGATCAGTGTGTGGAGTGTTATAGCCCTCTATAGGAGCTATAACACTGCAAATAAAAAGTGAAAAACAACGTTAATAAAAGGTCATTTAACCCCTTAAGGATGCAGGGTTTTTCAGTTTTTGCACTTTCGTTTTTTCCTCCTTACCTTTTAAAAATCATAACCCTTTCAATTTTCCACCTAAAAATCCATATTATGACTTATTTTTTGCGTCACCAATTTTACTTTGCAGGGACATTAGTTATTTTATCCAAAAATTCACAGCGAAACGGAAAAAAAAAATCATTGTGCGACAAAATCGAAGAAAAAACGCCATTTTGTAACATTTGGGGGCTTCCATTTCTACGCAGTGCATATTTCGGTAAAAATTACTCATCATTATTCTTTAGGTCTATACGGTTAAAATGATACTCTACTTCTTTCATTTTGTCGTACTTCTGGAAAAAATCATAACTACATGCAGGAAAATTTATACGTTTAAAAATGTCATCTTCTGACCCCTATAACTTTTTTAATTTTTCCACGTACAGGGCGGTATGAGGACTCATTTTTTGCGCCGTGATCTGAAGTTTTTAATCGGTATCATTTTGTTTTGATCGGACTTTTTGATCACTTTTTATTCATTTTTTAATGGTATAAAAAGTGACCAAAAATACGCTTTTTTGGACTTTGGAATTTTTTATTTTTTTTTTATATATTTTTATTAAACAGTTTTTCCAATAACCAAAAACAGAAAGGCTTCAAAGAGAATTCAATTATAATGCATGGAGCATCTGGTAAAAGTACATTATCAGTAGATAACACCCATATACAAATGTACAACAGCTCCCAAAAACCTTTGGAATTTTTTTTACGTGTACGCCATTGACTGCGCGGTTTAATTAATGAAATATTTTTATAGTTCGGACATTTACGCACGCAGCGATACCACATATGTTTATTTTTATTTACACTTATTTTTTTTATGGGAAAAGGGGGGTGATTCAAACTTTTATTAGGGAAGGGGTTAAATGACCTTTATTAACACTTTTTTTTTTGCAGTGTTATAGGTCCCATAGGGACCTATAACACTGCACACACTGATCTCTCATGCTAATCACTGCCTGTGATCAGTGTTATCGGCGCTTGACTGCTCCTGCCTGGATCTCAGGCACGGAGCAGTCATTCGTTGATCGGACACCGAGGAGGCAGGTAAGGGCCCTCCCGGTGTCCTGTAGGCTGTTCGGGACGCCGCGATTTCACCGCGGCGGTCCCGAACAGCCGGGTCACTTTCACTTCAGATGCGGCGGTCAGGGTTAATACAGGGCATCACCGCGATCGGCCGGCGGAGGACGTAAAGCCGGCGGAGGACGTAACTATACGTCCGTCGTTAAGGGGTTAAACCCTTCCCTAATACAAGTTTGAATCACCCCTCTTTTCCCATAAAAACAATAAAAAACTGTAAATAAAAATGTGGTATTGCCACGTGCATAAATGTCGAACTATAAAAATATATTGTTAATTAAACCGCATGGTCAATGGCGTACGCGCAAAAAAATTCCAAAGTCCAAAATAGCGTATTTTGGGTCACTTTTTATATCATAAAAAAATGAATAAAAAGCGATCAAAAAGTTCGATCAATGCAAAAATGGTACCGATATAAACTTCAGAACACGGCGCAAAAAATGAGCCCTCATACCGGCCCATATGTGGAAAAATTAAAATGTTATAGGGGTAAGAGAATGACAATTTTAAAGGTATAAATTTTCCTGCATGTAGTTATGATTTTTTTTCAGAAGTACGACAAAATCAAACCTATATAAGTAGAGGATCATTTTAACTATATGGACCTACAGAATAAAGATAAGGGCCCTCATTTACTAAGAAAATCGGGTTGTAAGTCTATCTTGCTTTCTTACCCAACTGCTTTTTTCCCCTGGTATTTATTATTATGTCGCATCCTGTTTGTCGCATGTGGGTTTTGTTGGTTTTGGTTTCCAACTCCTCTGAGCTGTCAGGAAAAAATCCACAACAATACAACAAATTCGGGTTGGAAACCTTTATAAATATGTGGGAAAGCTCAGAAATGTCGGGTAACGCCCCTTTTTCGGGTTTGGGAGAATCCACATCGGGTCCGTCGGGGAAAAAATGTCGCAGACTGGCGCATGATGTCTGCGACATGGCGCAGACAAAGATGCGACCAAAAAACCCGACAAAAGAGGTCGGGGTTAGAATAGTAAATGAGGGCCAAGGTGTCATTTTTACAAAAATAATGCACTACGTAGAAACGGAAGCCCCCAAAAGTTACAAAATAAAAAAATCTCTTCAATTTCTAATGTCACTGCAAAGTAGAATTGGTGGCGCAAAAAATAAGCCATCATATGGAATTTTATGTGCAAAATTGAAAGAGTTATGATATTTTAAAAGCAAGGAGGAAAAAATGAAAGTGCAAAAATGGAAAAACAATGGGTCCTTAAATGGGCACTGTCATGAAATCTAAAAATTGATATGTTGTAGTACTTAAGTACTACAACATATCTCTAATATACTTTAATTAAAAAAAAGTGATTTTAAACAAGTTTAACCCCTTCAGGACGGAGCCCATTTTGGCCTTAAGGACCGGAGCGTTTTTTGCACATCTGACCACTGTCACTTTAAACATTAATAACTCTGGAATGCTTTTAGTTATCATTCTGATTCCGAGATTGTTTTTTCGTGACATATTCTACTTTAACATAGTGGTAAATTTTTGTCGATACTTGCATCCTTTCTTGGTGAAAAATCCGTAAATTTGATGAAAAATTTGAAAATTTAGCATTTTTCTAACTTTGAAGCTCTCTGCTTGTAAGGAAAATGGATATTACGAATACATTTTTTTTTGGTTCACATATACAATATGTCTACTTTATGTTTGCATCATAAAATTGACGTGTTTTTACTTTTGGAAGACACCAGAGGGCTTCAACGGTCAGCAGCAATTTTCCGATTTTTCACAAAATTTTCAAACTCAGTATTTTTCAGGGACCAGTTCAGGTTTGAAGTGGATTTGAAGGGTCTTCATATTAGAAATACCCCATAAATGACCCCATTATAAAAACTACACCCCCCAAAGTATTCAAAATGACATTCAGTCAGCGTTTTAACCCTTTAGGTGTTTCACACGAATAGCAGCAAAGTGAAGGAGAAAATTCACAATCTTCATTTTTTACACTCACATGTTTTTGTAGACCCAATTTTTGAATTTTTACAAGGGGTAAAAGGACAAAATTTTTACTTGTTTTTGTAGCCCAATTTCTCTCGAGTAAGCACATACCTCATATGTCTATGTAAAGTGTTCGGCGGGCGCAGTAGAGGGCTCAGAAGGGAAGGAGCGACAAGGGGATTTTGGAGAGTACGTTTTTCTGAAATGGTTTTTGGGGGGCATGTTACCTTTAGGAAGCCCTTATGGTGCCAGAACAGCAAAAAAAAACCACATGGCATACCATTTTGGAAACTAGACCCCTCGGGGAATGTAACATGGGATAAAGTGAACCTTAATACCCCACAGGTGTTTCACGACTTTTGCAAATGTAAAAAAAAAAAAAAAATTTTACCTAAAATGCTTGTTTTCCCAAAAATTTTTTATTTTTAAAAAGGGTAATAGCAGAAAATACCCCTAAAAATTTGAAGCCCAATTTCTCCCGATTCAGAAAACACCCCATATGGGGGTGAAAAGTGCTCTGCTGGCGCACTACAGGTCTCAGAAGAGGAGTAGTCACATTTGGCTTTTTGAACGCAAATTTTTCTCTGGGGGCATGCCGCATTTAGGAAGCCCCTATGGTGCCAGGACAGCAAAAAAAAAACCACATGGCATACCATTTTGGAAACTAGACCCCTCGGGGAACGTAACAAGGGGTTAAGTGAACCTTTATACCCCACAGGTGTTTCACGACTTTTGCATATGTAAAAAAAAAAAATTTTTTTTTACCTAAAATGCTTGTTTTCCCAAAAATTTTACATTTTTAAAAAGGGTAAAAGCAGAAAATACCCCCCCAAATTTGTAACACAATTTCTCCCGAGTACGGCGATACCCCATATGTGACCCTAAACTGTTGCCTTGAAATACGACAGGGCTCCAAAGTGAGAGCGCCATGCGCATTTGAGGCCTAAATTAGGGATTGCATAGGGGTGGACATAGGGGTATTCTACGCCAGTGATTCCCAAACAGGGTGCCTCCAGCTGTTGCAAAACTCCCAGCATGCCTGGACAGTCAACGGCTGTCCGACAATACTGGGAGTTGTTTTGCAACAGCTGGAGGCTCCGTTCTGGAAACAGTGGCGTACCAGACTTTTTTCATTTTTATTGGGGAGGGGAGGGGGGCTGTGTAGGGGTATGTGTATATGTAGTGTTTTTTACTTTTTATTTTATTTTTTGTGTTAGTGTAGTGTAGTGTTTTTAGGGTACAGTCACACGGGCGGGGGTTCACAGTAGTTTCTCGCTGGCAATTTGAGCTGCAGCAGAAAGTTTGCGGCAGCTCAAATTTGCAGCCAGATACTTACTGTAATCCTCCGCCCATGTGAGTACATTCACATTGGGGGGGGGGGGGGGGGGACATCCAGCTGTTGCATAACTACAACTCCCAGCATGCCCGTTGGCTGTCGGTGACTGCTGAGAGTTGCAGTTTTGCAACAACTGTAGGCACACTGGTTATGTATCACTGAGTTTGTGACCTAACTCAGTGTTTCACAACCAGTGTGCCTCCAGCTGTTGCAAAACTACAACTCCCAGCATGTACGGTGCATGGTGTACGGTGACTGCTGAGAGTTGTAGTTTGCAACAGCTGGAGGCACACCGGTCGTGAAACACTGAGTTAGGTAAAAAAAAACTCTGAGTTTCACAACCAGTGTGCCTTCAGCTGTTGCAAAACTACAACTCTCAGCAGTCACCGACAGCCAACGGGCATGCTGGGAGTTGTAGTTATGCAACCAGCAGATGCACCACTACAACTCCCAGCATGCACTTTAGCTGTTTGTGCAAGCTGGGAGTTGTAGTTAGACAACAGCTGAAGGTACACTTTTCCATAGAAAGAATGTGCCTCCAGCTGTTGCAAAACCATAAGTCCCAGCATGCCCATAAGGGAATGCTGGGAGTTGTGGTGGTCTGCCTCCTGCTGTTGCATAACTACAGCTCCCAGCATGCCCTTTTTGCATGCTGGGAGCTGTTGCTAAGCAACAGCAGGAGGCTGTCACTCACCTCCAACGATCCTCGCCGCACAGGTCAGTCCCTCGTCGTCTCCGCCGCCGCAGCTGCTCCTGGGGCCCCGATCCCAACAGGGGCGCCGGGGATCGGGGTCCCCAGCACCCGGGGTGCACATCCCGCACCCGCTCACGTCCTCCGGAAGAGGGGCGGAGCGGGTGCGGGAGTGACACCCGCAGCAGGCGCCCTGATTGGTCGGCCGGTAATCCGGCCGACGAATCAGGGCGATCGTGAGGTGGCACCAGTGCCACCTCACCCCTGCAGGCTCTGGCTGTTCGGGGCCGTCAGAGACGGCCCCGAACAGCCAGTAATTCTGGGTCATCGGGTCACTGGAGACCCGATTGACCCGGAATCGCCGCAGATCGCTGGACTGAATTGTCCAGCGATCTGCGGCGATCGCCGACATGGGGGGGCATAATGACCCCCCTGGGCGATATGCCGGGATGCCTGCTGAACGATTTCAGCAGGCATCCGGCTCCGGTCCCCAACCGGCTAGCGGTGGGGGCCGGAATTCCCACGGGCGTATGGATACGACCTCGGTCCTTAAGGACTCGGGATTCAGGGCGTATCCATACGCCCTATGTCCTGAAGAGGTTAAAATCACTTTTAAATTCGGCCACTAGGGGTCGCCCTCCTAGTGGCCGAATGCATTCTGCAGTGACGTCACTACTGGATTTCGACTCATTTCAGCCTGGCAAATGAGTCGAAATCCAGTCACTGCGGTGCTCGCTCGCGCCTGTCAATCAGACAGGCGAGAGCGAGCACGCTGATAGCTGGGGCTGCGCGCATTGGCCAACTCCACTGGCCTCGCGCGCGGCCACGGCCCCCTTACCCTGTCCGGAGGCCGTTACCCTGTTCGGAGGCAGCTCATTGATCCTCTGGTAAGTCTTCCTCACTGGAGGAATGGGGTGGGGGAAGCGGGGTTCGGGGGAGTGCCGCCGCTCAGCACTAGAGGTATGGGGGTGGGGAGCGGGGTTAGGGAGAGCGCCGCCGCCGCCCCCGAAGTAGCACTGCTGCGCTAATAAAGTTATTGTTTTCACCACAGGGTGCCTCCAGCTTTTTCACCACTACAACTCCCAGAATGCCCTGACAGCCAGTAGATGTTAGGGCAAGCTGGGAGTTGTAGTGGTGAAACAGCTGGAGGCACCCTGTATAGTGAGCTAAGGGCGGAAGTTCCGGCTCCAGCAGGCATCAGTGACGTGGTGCCTGCTGGGGAAGTCTGCCTGGTAGTGAGCACACTACCAGGCAGACAAAAAGGGATTTTAATATAGTAAAAAAAAAATGTAAAGGGAGGGAGGGAGTTAGGGAGAGATGGGCAATAGGCAGGGACAGAAAGAAAGAAAAAATGGATGGTGGGAGCTACACTTTAACCCCTTAAGGACGTAAATGTACGTCCTGGTGCGGTGGTACTAAACGCACCAGGACGTACATTTACGTCCTGTGCATAACCGCGGGCATCGGAGCAATGCCCGTGTCATGCGCGGCTGATCCCGGCTGCTGATCGCAGCCAGGGACCCGCCGGCAATGGCATTAACCCCTCAGGTGCCGGGATCAATACAGATCCCGGCATCTGCGGCAGTGCGCGATTTCAATGAATGATCGGATCGCCCGCAGCGCTGCTGCGGGGATCCGATCATTCAGAATGCCGCACGGAGGTCCCCTCACCTTCCGGCTCCCGGCGTCTCCTGCTCTGGTCTGAGATCGAGCAGAACAGAAGATCGCCGATAACACTGATCTGTTCTATGTCCTATACATAGAACAGATTAGTATTAGCAATCATGGTATTGCTATGAATAGTCCCCTATGGGGACTATTCAAGTGTAAAAAAAAAATTTCAAAAAATTTAAAAGTAAAAAAAAAAGTGAAAAATCCCCTCCCCCAATAAAAAAGTAAAACGTCCGTTTTTTCCTATTTTACCCCCAAAAAGCGTAAAAAATTAATTGAAGACATATTTGATATCGCCGCGTGCGTAAATGTCCGAACTATTAAAATAAAATGTTAATGATCCCGTACGGTGAACGGTGTGAACGTAAAAAAAAAAAGTCCAAAATTGCTACTTTAATACATTAAAAATTTTTTATAAAAAATGTATTAAAAGTTTGTTATATGCAAATGTGGTATAAAAAAAAAAGTACAGATCATGGCGCAAAAAATGAGGCCTCATACCGCCGCTTATACGAAAAAAAAAAAGTTAGAGGTCATCAAAATAAAGGGATTATAAACGTACTAATTTGGTTAAAAAGTTTGTGATTTTTTTTAAGCGCAACAATAATATAAAAGTATATAATAATGGGTATCATTTTAATCGTATTGACCCTCAGAATAAAGAACACACGTCATTTTTACCGTAAATTGTACGGCGTGAAAACGAAACCTTCCAAAATTAGCAAAATTGCGTTTTTCTTTTTAATTTCCCCACAAAAATAGTGTTTTTTGGTTGCGCCATACATTTTAAGATATAATGAGTTATGTCATTACAAAGGACAACTGGTCGCGCAAAAAACAAGCCCTCATACTAGTCTGTGGATGAAAATATAAAAGAGTTATGATTTTTAGAAGGCGAGGAGGAAAAAATGAAAACGTAAAAATTTAATTGTCTGAGTCCTTATGGCCAAAATGGGCTGAGTCCTTAAGGGGTTAAAGGGTTAAGAGTTTGTGGGGATTGGGAGCAGTTTGAATTATTTACGATGTGCATCACCATGTATATCTCCCTGAGCTCTCAGTAAAAGTTTGGAGGTTTGCATTGACCTATATATTGGATCTTCAGAAAGCTGGATATGATGTCACTACTTCCCACAGGAGACCACACAACCATCTTTCCCTGAACGTCAATTCTTCTTCTTACACGGCAGCCAGGGATGTATCACAGGAAAATGAGAGACCTGACAAAGTCCAATCACTTCTTCACTATTATAACTCATTCACAGCCGAAATGTCCTGACAGACTCCACATCCCCTCCTCCGTCTTCAGCGCCTCACTCCCCTGACAGGAACTCAGGTACGGCACGCCCTAACACTTTCCCGCCGTTTCTCAGGCACTAAACAAACCCACGAAACTACAGCTCCCAAGCGCCCCCGCGGCCAGGCCTGACGTCATTCATCGGCGACTCTAGCAATCTGCTGCGCGGAACTGTCATGGCGGCTTCTCATTCAGAGGCCTGATTGTGTGTTGTGACCGCAGGTAAGTAGGGTGATCGCCGCGTAGATTGATGTTATACAGGGCGGGCGTCTAGAATTATTACCTGTGATGACCTGGGGGGGGGGGGGTTAGCGCTCGGTTATGTGTCTTTTAGCTGTTCTGTCGTTCACTGTATCCAGGACATCACTGCAGAGTCTATCAGTAATGTTTAGTCTGGATACATGTTGTCTGATCATACAGCTAATCACACCTAGGACTCTTTAATAAGTGACATTACTAATGCATCCACAACAGTGGTCTCAAACTGTGGCCCTCCAGATGTTGAAAAACTACAACTTCCAGCATGCTAGGAGTTGTAGTTTTGCAACATCTGGAGGGCCACAGTTTGAGACCACTGCTCTACGATATAAAGAGGAGGAATGATGCATATAGTTTTGTGTGTGTGTGTGTGTGTGTGTGTGTGTGTGTGTGTGTGTATGTATGTGTATATTCGCTCAGGATCAGTATGGATACCAGTGGTCGACCCCACAATCATATGGGAATGGTGCATCCTTGAAGTCTACCACATCTTTGAGATGGAGTCGGCATATATGCAACACTATATGCAAGTGTGTATATAAATTAGGGATTGACCGATATCGTTTTCTTTTTTTTTTTTTTTTTTTTAGGGGGCGATAACTTATACCGATATTTCGCTGCAGATCATTGATTTAAATCATTGAACTGCAGCGGCTTTTGCGGTGCCAGAGACCGCCACCCGCTTCTCTCCCCCTGCCTGTCCTGGGGTCCTGAGTTCTATGACCGCCAGCAAGAAAGCTCCCCGCCACCACCGCACTGCCCCGGCCGCCGCTGCCCCATTGCCTCCCCCCCCCCCTCCCCACCCCCGGTTTTATAATTACCTGTCCCCGGGGCCGGGGGCCCACTCTTCTTCTGGCTCCTGCGGTGTCCTCCTGATCTGTCACTGTGTGCATTGACGGTGACGTCGCGTTGAGGACGTCACTCGTCATTGCGCTGCGCAGGACGCACAGGAGCCAGAAATAGCGTGGACCCCGGGAACAGGTAATTATAAAATTGGGGGTGGCGGTGGTCTCTGGGCGACGCGATGTGGTGGTGGGGGGTGCGGTGGCGGGGCATTATCGGTTAGGTAATTGCCGAAACCGATAACGTCCAAAATCGTGAATATCGGCCGATAATATCTGCCAAACCGATAATCAGTCGATCCCTAACATATATACACACAATGTCAGTCCAGGAAAGCAGCACTCCACAAGTAAGGTGCACAGGTGCCACCGCTGTCAATCCGGGTCAGGGATCCCAACAATTACCATATGAAGAAACAGTGGCACTCCAATATGGTGAAGAAAGTGATTATTTTATTTTTTATTCATTCCTTAGCGTGCCACTATTTCTTCATATGGTGTACACACACACACATATATATATATATATTAGGGTTCGACCGATTATCAGTTTGGGCGATATTATTGGCCGATAATCACGATTTTGGGCATTATCGGTATCGGCAATTACCAAGCCGATAATGCCCCGCCCCGGCCCCATTGCCTCCCCCATCCCCGGTTTTATAATTACCTGTTCCCGGGGCCCGAGGTCCACGCTACTTCTGGCTCCTGCTGCTTCCTGCGTTACGCTCTGCGCAATGACGAGTGACGTCACCGTCAGCGCGCACAGTGACAGCTCAGGAGGTCGCCACCGGAGCCAGATGTAGAATGGACCCTGGGCCTCAGGAACAGGTAATTATAAAATCGGGGATGGGGGAGGCAATGGGGCCGGGATGGTGAGGGGTGGCGGTGATAGGACTCAGGACCCCTGGACAGCCAGGGGGAGAGAAGCGGGTGGCGGCAGCAGTCTCTGGCACCGCAAAAGCCACTGCAGTTCATTGATTTAAAGCGCCCGTTTTAAATCAATGATCTGCAGCGGTGTCGCGGGGGGGATAAATAGCCGATAACTTATACCGGAATAGCGGTATAAGTTATCGGCTATCGGCCCTAACCTCCACCGATTATAGGTATCGGCCCTAAAAAAACGATATCGGTCGATCCCTAATAAATATATGTGGGTTAAGGCTGGGTTCGCATCATGATTTGTGCCCCAAGGCACAAATAAGTTGTCACACTGTCAAAATGACAGGCCCCATTAATTTCAACGGTCTAAGCTTGCCTTGGAGACACAAATCGTGATGTTAAAGAGCCCTAAGTCTTAATTTCCGGCACACCGATTATGAATTATAACATGCTTTAAAGGGGTATTCTGGCTTTAGACATCTTATCCCCCTATACAAATGTTAGGGGATTAGATGGCTGATCGATGATGTCACGGCCATGCCCCCTCGTGATGTCATGCCATGTCTCCTCCGTTCGTTTCTATGGGAGGGAGGGTGTTACGTCACATCTCGTGTGCAGCGCCTGGCACAGAATGCCAGGGGCTGCATCGAGATTGCAGGGGTCCCTGCGTCGGGACCCCTGCGATCAGGCATCTTATTCCCTATCCTTTGGATAGGGGATAAGAAGTCTAAGGCCGGAGTACCCCTTTAGGCTATGTTTCCACTTGGCTTTTTTTCTGGCAGGACATATAAAGGAAGGACTTACACTTCTCCTCCCTTATGGATCCACTTCTCACTTTGGCTCAAAAACTGCAGTGGCAGTATTCCAAAAACTTAGAGTACGTTCACACATACAGGATCCTGCGCAGGATTTGTAACTGCTGATTAGAAGCTGTGCTCAGTCATTTAGTTTACATTGAAATCTGCAGCATCAAATCCTGTGCATCAAATCCTGTGCATCAAATCCTGAGCATCAAATCTGTGTACGTGTGAAAGTACCCTTAATATGTACGTATTAAAACGTTACATGTCAATCACTAAAACACAAGTGCCTGCCGTTCTAACACGTGGTTGAATTAGGGCCGTGACTAAGGTGGCTCCTGCGGAGTCAGGTGATAGACCAATAGTACAAGCATCTTATGTGATGGAGCCTGACGCTGCTCTCCTGTGTGTAAACCTGCAGTTACAGAGAGAAAAGGAGTCAACTAAAATAGGTCTATACAAGAGTCTCTATATTATTCTAATAGTAGTCTATAGTGCACTTTATAGGCCAAAAATACATTCCTGGATTGATTCTTTAAAGGGGTATACTGGGATTTATTAACTTTTCACTATCCCGTCTGTTATTCATAGTTATCCATTTACTTTAGGGATCGACTGATATCGTTTTTTTAGGGTCGATACCGATAATCGGTGGAGGTAAGGGCCGATAGCCGATAACTTATACCGATATTCCGGTATAAGTTATTGGCTATTTATCCCCCTGCGACACCGCTGCAGATCATTGATTTAAAGCGGGCACTTTAAATCAATGAACTGCAGTGGCTTTTGCCGTGCCATAGACTGTCCGGGGGTCCGGAGTCCTATCACCGCCACCCACCACCGCTGCATCGCTCCGCGCCACATAGCGCCCCCCACCACCTCCCCGGCCCCGTTGCCTCCCGCATCCCCAGTTTTATAATGACCTGTTCCCGGGGTCCATTCTACATCTGGCTCTGGTGGCGTCGTCCTGAGCTGTCACTGTGCGCACTGACGGTGACGTTGCGTCACGTCACTCGTCATTGCGCACAGCGTAACGCAGGACGCAGCAGGAGCCAGAAATAGCGTGGACCTCGGGCCCTGGGAACAGGTAATTATAAAACAGGGGATGGGGGAGGCAATGGGGCCGGGGCGGTGCGGCGGGGGCGGTCGCGGTGCGGGGGGCGGGACATTATCGGCTTATCGTCAAGGTAATTGCCGATACTGATAATGCCCATGTCACGATCACACCCTATCGGTCCAGCTAAGATGCTAGAAAGAGTGTGATGGTGCAAGGGTTAAGGCCACCAGTCCTCTGGGTATCCACTACTAGTCCCAGCAAGTCACCAAATGAACCCATGGATAAACGTGTTTCCACCAGAGCTGCCTTCAGAAAGGTGAGCTCATATATTTAGAGATCAAAGACCAGAGCTGATTAATTAAACATTTAATCTGATAAAAGGTATCACAGTGCTGACTAAATAAAAATACAGAAACAAATGACATACAGTTACAAAAATATATAAGAGTTTGGCAAGGCAAGTTCAGAAAACAAAAGATGACGTTCTTACAGCATGATATAGCAGTCCTTGAGTGTGAGTTCCAGCTGTTCTTAGGATGGTCTTGTCAGCTTTTTGCACAGCCTTGAACAACAGTTGAGTCCAGCATTTTAAGTCTTATCTGCTTCTTTTGAGGGAAACTCCATTCCCCTCCCCTCTGATCCCACCAGGTGGGGCATCTCTCTTCCTGACCCCTTATCTCTTTGATTATATGATGACACCAGAGTGCATGACTTCAAAGGAGATACAAACAAACAGCCAGACCCCCAATAAAATGCAATACACAAAAAACAAAGGATACACCGTCTGAATGACCCCTCACTCATGTCTTAGTTTATAGACAGATATAATTTATAATACACAGATAGGATTTTAATCATGCCTTGGGCCTGACAGCCCAAAATCGTCATTATCGGCCAAACCGATAATCGGTTGATCCAGATCGTTCATTTTTTATTTCTTATATGGTCCCCCAGGTTCAGCATTCCGTTGCGATATGGGTTACGGTCGTCACTACATCTTGTCCTCCCTGACAAGTCAGCCCCCTGATGACGCTTGCGCTCCATCTGGACGTCCCAATGTGCCAGTGTCACATGATTTCAACAGTCTGCATAATGCGGGGACGCAGTGAACGCTGGCACGTCGGGACATCCGGATGCAGCGCACACGTCATCAGGGGGCTCACATGTCAGCAAGTACAACAAGAAGCCAAGCCCCCAGCTGTCAGCTCAAAAGGACAGTAATCCTTATCACAATGGAATGCTGAACCTAGGGGACCAAGTCAAGAACAAAAAGTGGACGATCTGCAGCAGAGCCATAATACAAGGAAATAAAAAACTGATATAACTTTGCATATCGGGCTGGATAGTTGTAAGTTAATAAATCCTGGAATACCCCTTTAAATGGGCGCTGTCACTATATAATATATATAAAATTCTGATATCTCCTAGAGACCTATTTAAAGTTCTATTTGTTTGGGGTCTGAGTGTTCAGACCAGTGTTTCCCAACCACTGTGCCTCCAGCTGTGGCAAAACTACAACTCCCAGCATGCCCGGAAAGCCTCTGGCTGGCTTATCCCCTATCCTGCAGATGTACAGGAGTGGTCCCCAACCCAGTCTTCAAGGCCCACCAACATTTCAGGATTTTTAAAGGGGTATTCCGGCTTTATACATCTTATCCCCAATCCAAAGGATAGGGGATAAGATGTGTAAAGCCGGAATACCCCTTTAAGTTACTCTATTGGAATAGAAAAGGGAAACAGAAAATTCTGAACTTTTGGTGGGTCTTGAGGACTCAGTTGGAGACCTCTGTTTTGCACTGATATAGGATGGTTTGTTAACTGTCGATCTTCTTTGAGAAACAGTCTCTACACTTGAAGTAATAGATTATAATAGATTATTTACATTTTATATTTTTTTAACAGAATTGTAAAAATGAAGCTGGTAAACTTAAAACAGGCCATTCTACAGGCCTGGAAGGAGAGATGGAGCGATTACCAATGGGCCATCAACATGAAGAGGTTCTTCCCTAAAGGAGTTACCTGGGACATCTTAAATTTAGCAGGTTAGTTAAATCCTATTCCTACTATTTCTTACCTAAAACAGTTATCTCAGAAAAAGTAAACCATTCTCGATGAGAATGACTGACTGAGCATCTGTCCATCTGCAATCAGCTTAGTAGGTCGATGGAGAGAGTGACTGAGCATGTTTGTCCTCCATACTCGACTCAGTAGGTTGCCATGGAGAGGCACTAAGCATAAGTGTCCTCCAGCATTTTGCTCAGTAGGTGATAAGAAGAGTGACTGAGCATGTGTGTCCACCAGAACTCAACTCAGTAGGTTGAAGGGGAGAGTAACTGAGCATATGTGTCCTATGCAATTTGCTTAATAGGTCGACATGCACATAAGCAACAGAAGTAAACATATTAACTCTTTACTGGATCACTTCTTTAATTTTGAATTACATTTGTTAATAAATCTAATATATTTTCTTTGAGATAACCCCTTTTTAAGCAGCATGCAGTTATCAACGGGGGGCTCATGCAGGGGTCAACACGCTCGGTTCCTGGGGATAGCTGGGGCACTGTGCAGGAGATTGTGGGGGCTCCCAGCGGTAGGACCCCCCTCCGCGGTCAGACACTTATCCCCTATCCAGAAAAGAGGGTATAAGTGTTCCTGCACCACAGAACTCCTTTAAAGGAGATCTTAGATGTTTAACACTTAGCCCCTATCCAAACGCTGGGACCCCCCGCAATCTCCTCTACAGGGTCCAGGCATTGCCACGGCTAATGCACGTGTCGTCGACCTCGCTGGTCGAGGACACGCCCCCCCCTCATACAGCTCTATGGGAGAGTCGGGGATGTACAAACGCTGCATCTCCGCTTCTCCCATAGAGATATATGGAGGGGGCGTGGCGGCCGCAGCGTCATGCTGCGACCGACAGGCCTCCTGCACGGGAGAGCCGCGTCAGAGCCGGGCCCCATAAGGAGATCCTGCGGATAGGGAATAAGTGTTATAAACCGCAGATCTCCTTTAAAGTGTCCCTGTTATTTGAAAAAATTGACATGTCAAATATTTTGATATGTCGGGGTCTGTGTGTTCAGTTCCTCATCGACCGGGAGAAGCCTGCAGCTTGCACATCTCAGAGTCTTGCTGCATGAGATGGGCCCATTAGACTTACTTAATCCGTCTTCTGCAGAAAGCAAGAAAGAGAAACACTCAGCCGTGCACTTCTCCCTACTCGTTCTATCGGTGGGGGTCTGAACACCCAGAATCTGACCAGTCACAACTTTTGACACATTTGTGTAATACATCAAAAAAAATAATTCAAATGACAGGGACATTTTAAGCTGTGCTCACCTTATGGAGAAGAATAAATTGGGACATAAAGGTATCTGAAGATTTATATTTTTTTCACATTTTACAAATTTTTTCACATTTTACAGCAAATTTTTATTTCTTTCCCCATACAGAAGCACTTTTAGATCAGGCTATGATCGGACCAGCACCCAATCCTCTGATCCTTTCCTATCTTAAGTACGCTATCAACTCTCAGGTAGGTCATTGCAATCCAATAAATTAAAACAGTTTAACCCCGACTTAGTTTTTTTTTTGCAATATAATTTTTTTTTCTTAAAATACATAACTCTTTAATATTTCTATCTACAGACCCATATAAAGCTTTTTGTTTGCCGGACCAATTGTACTTTGCAATAACATAATTACCACAAAATCTAATGACACGTCATCCATATTCTGTAGATCCATAAGATTAGAACGATGCCCAATTTATATACCGTATATACTCGAGTATAAGCCGACCCGAATATAAGCCGAGGCCCCTAATTTTACCCCAAAATCCCAGGAAAAGTTATTGACTCGAGTATAAGCCTAGGGTGGGAAATACATCCCCCCCTGTCATCATCCAGACCCTCATCATCATCCCCCTTCATCATCACCGCCTGTCGTCATCATCCCCTTGTCATCATCCCCTTGTCATCATCACCACATGTCATCAGCCCCCCCCCTCCCCCCTTCATCATCCCCTTGTCATCATCACCACATGTCATCAGCCCCCCCCTCCCCCCCACCTTCATCAGCACCGCTTGTCAATGTCTGATACAGTGGTCTTCAACCTGCAGACCTCCAGATGTTTCAAAACTACAACTCCCAGCAAGCCCGGGCAGCCATCGGCTGTCCGGGCTTGCTGGGAGTTGTAGTTTTGAAACCTCTGGAGGTCCGCAGGTTGAAGACCACTGCGGCCTTCGACATCATCCAGCCCCTCCCCCCTCTCGCCCCCTTTAGTTCTGTACTCACCTCCGCTTGGCGGGACGTTAGTGTGCGCTGGTCCGGTGCTGCAGGACTGTCCGGTGGGATAGTGGTTCCGGGCTGCCATCTTCACCGGGGGGGGGGGGGCCTCTTCTCCGCGCTTCGGGCCCGGAATAGAGGCGTTGCCTTGACGACGACGCAGAGGGACGTTGGTAATGAACGTCCCTCTGCGTTGTCGTCAAGGCAACGTGACTATTCCGGGGCCGGGCCCGAAGCACGGAGAAGAGGCCCCCCCCCCCCGCCCGGTGAAGATGGCAGCCCGGAACCACTATCCCACCGGACGACCTCCCCACCGGACAGTCCTGCAGCACCGGACCAGCGCGCCCTAACGTCCCGCCGAGCGGAGGTGAGTGCAGAACTAAAGGGGGTGAGAGGGGGGTGGGCTGGATGATGTCGAAGGCCGCAGTGGTCTTCAACCTGCGGACCTCCAGAGGTTTCGAAACTACAACTCCCAGCAAGCCCGGACAGACTATGGCTGCCCGGGCTTGCTGGGAGTTGTAGTTTTAAAACATCTGGAGGTCCGCAGGTTGAAGACCACTGAGGGCGGAGAGTTCACTCGAGTATAAGCCGAGGGGGGGTGTTTTCAGACCGAAAAATCGTGCTGAAAAACTTTGCTTATACTCGAGTATATACGGTAGGTTTTGTTTTATTTTACCACTAAAGTCCCACTCTTATACCTCTAATTTATTTTTATTTTATTTGTATATGAGCCTGTATGAGGGCTCATTTTTTTTTGCGCATGAGCTTTTATCAGTACCAATTTTTGTTTTGATTGGACTTCTTTGATCACTTTTTTTAATACATTTTACTGCTATCGAAAGTGATCATTAATCAGCAATTCTGGACTTCAGTTAATTTTTTTTTTAATACTTCTATGCCATTCACCATGTGGTTTCATTAATATTGTATTTTAACAGTTCGGACAATGCCCCATGCGCCAATACCAAACAGACCCCTACTGATCAGGAAAGCAAACATGGAGAAGCACTCTGTAATCTTCGTCCTTGGGCCCCATTATGAGTCTATGGGCCATCCAAAGAAGCTGGATTGAGTTTAATGCACACTAGGAAGTGAAGTGCACCACAATGCACCTTTTTCTGCTTGTTCTAATGATCAGTGGGGGTTTCAGCACTAAAACATGGCCAAAGTTTTCCCAATTGACTGGAAAACTTTAAAGAGGACCTGCTACGTCCCTGGTGACCCATACACCAGCCTACAGGTGAGAAGAACAGAGTTCTGTAGGAAAATCCCTCCTCTTAGGCTGTCATTTAAAGGAGTACTGCTGCCTAATGCAACTTATCCCCTATCCTGCAGATGTTGAGCTCCAGCTATTTTGCAAGGAGGAATGGGCCAAAATTTCAGTCTCTCGATGTGCAAAACTGATAGAGACCTACCCCAAACGACTTACAGCTGTAATCGCAGCAAAAGGTGGCGCTACAAAGTATTAACTTAAATGGGCTGAATAATTTTGCACGCCCAATTTTTCTGTTTTTTTATTTGTTAAAAAAGTTTGAAATATCCAATAAATTTCGTTCCACTTCATGATTGTGTCCCACTTGTTGTTGATTCTTCACAAAAAATTACAGTTTATATCTTTATGTTTGAAGCCAGAAATGTGGCAAAAGTCGAAAAGTTCAAGGGGGCTGAATACTTTCACTATGCACTGTATAAAGGGTGCTGAAAATTGGACATTCTCTGTATAGGTAAATGCTTTTGTACATAAAGGTTCACCTAAAATTCACGGTCTTTTTTTTCTTTAGATGGTGTCGTATGCTACAGTCCTGTCAGCGATCAGTAAGGTATGCCATACAGTGTGGTTAGAGTACATTGTCTTGTTAGGGGTCATAATGAACCTATAAATCCCTTCCCCAATGTTGCCTCCAAAAACTGATATAGTGGAGGTTTTGTGTATAAAACAAAAAACAAAAAAAACTTTTTTTGCAATTCTGTCCCGTATCAGGTTTTTGATGAAAAACGGATTCCTCAAAACCTGACTAAACTGTATCAAAACGTGTGTACAAATTTTTTACCCATATACGGTTGAAAACAGTATTCAGTTTGAAAAATGATGTCCGGTTGCATCAGTTTAAGAATAAAAACGTATACGTTTTTAACTTTTTACGCCATTATGAATAAAGTTTCACTTGTTTGATTGACGTTCCAAGAAAAAAAACTTTTGGTGGGCACTGCGCATGTGCAAAGTCAAAAACCGGATGGAACCGTACGCACAATACGGTTTTTCACCCTGACCAAAAACCGTGGTGGGCTACGGTTTTGAGTACAGAAAAAAAACAGACAAAACCGTACAGGATGCAAAACAGACACAGCCGGATGCATCTTTTGGCATACAGTTTTCAATGGAGAGTCAATGCATACGGTTTTCAATGGAGAGTCAGTGCATACGGTTTTCAATGGAGAGTCAGTGCATACGGTTTTCAATGCAGTTCTGTACGGTTTTCAAATTGAAAACGTATATGGGAACTGTTTTGCAAAAACGTGGTGTGAACCCAGCCTAAGCCTTTTGGAATAAATAGAGGGGAGATGCCAACAGGCCAGAGAACTTTTTTTTTAATTTTTTTAAGCTTGTTACGGTCTTTGACAGAAGGTGTGCTGGCTACAAAACAACTCCCAGCATGCCTCGACAACCCATTGCTTTTTCCTTTATCAGAATTTCCCAACCAGCAGGTTCCTTACTAGTGTTCCCAACCATCAGCTCTCCACCTGTTACAAAACTACAACTCTCAACATACCCTCCAAAAACCTCCAAGAAACTCAGGATCAAGCAGGGCGCATGGAACTCAGGGGAGGTAGGAAAGGTTTATTACCCACAATGCAACGCGTTTCGCGAGAACCGCTTCATCAGGCATATCATATGCATGATGAAGCGGTTCGCCGCGAAACGCGTTTCATTGTGGGTAACAAACCTTTCCTACCTCCCCTGAGTTCCATGCGCCCTGCTTGATCCTGAGTTTCTTGGAGGTTTTTGTGTGTTTGCTGTTTATCCCAGGAGCGGCTGCTGGATCCATGATCTACTGATCTATACATGCTTTTCCATTGTTGGGCTTGGATTAGTACAACCACCGAGGGTGAGCACCCAAATTTTGTGGTCATCTTTTACATATATCTACGTTATTACACTGTATGGAGCGCTTTCCTTTGTTTTAGCTGCTCTGCATACCCTGACAGCCTTCAGCAGGTTCCTTACTAGTGTTCCCAACCGTCAGCTCTCCACCTGTTGCAAAACTACAACTCCCAGCATGCCCGGACAGCCTACAGCAGACTCTGTACCAGTGATCCCCCAACCGTCAGCTCTCCACCTGTTACAAAACTACAACTCCCAGCATACCCTGAAAGCCTGCGGCGTATTCTCTGTTCGTGTTCTTCAACCTTTAGCTCTCCATATATTACAAGGCTACAACTCCCAGCCTTTGGCTTTCAGAGGATGCTGGGAGGTGTAGTTCTACAACTGCTGGAGAGCCACAGTTCGGGGACACTTCCTTATAGAAATGGGAGGATAGACAAATGGTCAGACATCCAGCAATTCTTCTTTATTGCATCCTTATCCTAAAGAACCCCGCAGCTCCCAAACAGTACAGTGTTTGGAGCGTTACCTAAAAATAGTCTGAGAACGTCCGTCCTTACATAAATACCATAACTGGTTTCTGTTTAGGAGGTCTCTATTTTTCCATCTCAAGTAAACCAGACGGATTGAAGATGAAGTGTGCAGCCCGACCCAGGCTCGATGTCATGGAGCAGGAGCTACAGAGAGGAGACTGTTTTTCCCTTTTACAAAGAAACCTTGGCCGTTCGGAGGCAAATGAGGACTGCATGTTTACATGTTTCTGTATACATTGACGTGTATATAATATCGCTCTCTGGTCACCTCGCCTCCAGAGCGGAAAAAAAAAAATCCAATCTCGAGCTGAGAAACGCAAATATTTACATTAGCGGAAGAAATATGGTCAGCTAAGAGGGAGACGTATGTACCAGGAATTTAACCCTTTGGGGTCTGCGGCTAGCAGCGAGCAGGAGGTTAGGTGGGGGTTCTCGTAATCAAAAGTTCTATATGGAGAAATATACATTTTTGTGGTTGGGGAAGCACAACAGAAATGACATAAATATGTGGTAAACACTGAGGATTCTGACAGGGAACTTATGTTTAGCAAGTGAGTGGGAAGTGGGGCCTGGCATTTAGACATTATGAGGGGAACATATTAAAACGGGTAGAAATCTGCTACTTCGATGATAGCAGGATCACTCACAATAAATATATTGGCTTAAAATTTGTCTATAGTTTCAGCTAGAGATGAGCGGACTTACAGTAAATTCGATTCGTCACGAACTTCTCGGCTCGGCAGTTGATGACTTTTCCTGCATAAATTAGTTCAGCTTTCAGGTGCTCCGGTGGGCTAGAAAAGGTGGATAGAATCCTAGGAAAGAGTCTCCTAGGACTGTATCCACCTTTTCCAGCCCACGGCAGCACCTGAAAACTGAACTAGTTTATGCAGGATAAGTCATTAACTGCCGAGCCGGGAAGTTTGTGATGAATCAAATTTACTGTAAGTTCGCTCATCTCTAGTTTCAGCCACTGAGTCCCCAGCAATTTTATTTTATTTTTTTTTCAGATCACTGTCTGTTGTTAGGCTCTGTCTGTCTCTAGTATCAGATACACCAAGACAGACCACAGAAAGTAGGGCGGGGCTTAGTTAGGGCTATGTGCAAGAGAGAGTCTGGACTATGTGAATGCAAGCTGACTCGGTCTGCCTCCTCCGGAAGGCCCATGATGTGTCCAAAATGTTAGACGCCTTACCATTTATTTCTGGCCATCCATAAAGTTCCATAGGTTTTTATCACCATTAACAGCAGCAGCAGCAATTCACTGCTCAGTCCAGGGCTGATTTTGTAATATAACACCTCTCTTGCTGTAACTCCCACTTCCACATTATGTCTGAAAAGTAAATCAAGTCTTTCCATTTATCTCTGACCACCAAGTTCTTGGCTGCTGTACCTTGGTTAGCTTTTCATCATCAGTTTCATCAGCAGCAGTTCACTGCTTAATCTAAGGCTGCGTTTGCGATGTAACATTTTCTTTGCTATATAATTCCCTCAACCCCCTACTTCTTGTTTATCATCATCTGTAGCAGCAGTTTACTACATAGATCAGTTTATATCAAGCAGGGTCATTGTAAAACTACAGCTTCCAGCATGCCAAGACAGCGTCAGCTGTTGCAAAACTACAACTCCCAGCATGCCTGGACAGCCGAAGGGTATGAGCTGTATGGGGGGTATAAGGAGCTGTAGTTTTGCAACAGCAGGAGGTACTTAGGTTGGGAAACACTGGCTTAGATCAAAGCTGGTTATGTGATGTAACCCCTGCCATGTTGGGCTGATGCTATTTTCTTTCCGTTCTACTCGCATAGCTCCTTGCAAAGTCAGTGCATCGGTAACCCCTTCTCCCTCCATGCCATCTGTAATAAATGTATATAATCCCCCTGCACAGTGCAGCCTTAATAATCCAGCACTAGATCATGGCACAACAAAGCAGAGTTGTTGCTGTGCTATGATTGGCCAGAGAAGTAAGAGAAAGGAAGGCATGTGTGTGTACTACTGGCAATCAGCTCAGCTCTTCCTGAAATGTAGAGAATTGTGAATAGCTGTGCACCATGACGATGACTCTGGGGCTCAAAATAAGCATTGAGAGGGCTAAAATCACCTCGTCACTACTATGCATTAAATGATGCAGAATTTTAGCATTTCTTTGAAAATACAGTTACACTTGAAGGCTTGCCGGGTATGCTGGCAACGGTAGTTTTGCAACAGTTTGCAGTATCTGGTCTACCTAGAGTGTATATATTAATGTTGTTGGTGATTTATCACTAGATATTGGTGATTTATCTCTAGGCTAGCAGGGATCCAACTACAAGGCCATGAAAGCCCAGTCCCACGTCTCTGACACCTCCACTCCATTTTTTTATTTTTTTTCCAGGTGACCACGTTGTCAGTCATTGGCTATAGTATGCCAAATATACCGTATATACTCAAGTATAAGCAGAGTTTTTCAGCACGGGAGGGGAGGGAATGATGACAGGCGGTGATGATGACATGGGGGGGGGGGGGGGGGGAATGATGTATTTCCCACCCTAGGCTTATAGTCGAGTCAATAACTTCTCCTGGGTTTTTGGGGTGAAATTAGGGGCCTCGGCTTATATTCGGGTCGGCTTATACTCGAGTATATATGGTAGTTTCTAAAGAAAGCCAAGCAGAGGTGACTGGATTCTGGTAAACATCAGTATACACTGGTGGAAACTGTGCCGATTACACCATGGTAACAGTGAAATGCCACCGATGTCTATCCTGAGACGTCTTCTGAGTCTGTTTCCTCCTGCATAATTTTGACCACCGGAAATGGCAACTATTACAGGGACCTTAGTAGTTGGCATTTAGCTTTCATCTGCAATTCTGCCTAGTCCAGTGCTTCCCAACCAGGGTGCCTACAGCTGTTGCAAAGCTACAACTCCCAGCATGCTCATACAGCCCTTGGCTTTCCTGGCGTGCTGGGAGTTGTAATTTTGCAACAGCTGGAGGCACCCTGTTTGTCAAGCAGTGCCTAGGTCAGGTATAGGCAACCTTCGGCACTGCAGGTGTTTTGGACTACATCTCCCATGATGCTTTGGCAGCATTTTGGCTGAAAGAGCATCATGAGAGATGTAGTCCAAAACATCTGCAGTGCTGAAGGTTGCCTATACCTGACCTAGGTATACAGTGCTACTCCCTGTATTCAATGTTACTGAGTGCCTAGACATGTTTGGCTCCATGGCTCTAGGATAGCTGCAAGGGAGAGTTCCCTTCCCATAAGGAATACATATATGCTTATTATGTTGTGATAATACAGTAGTTTAATGCCTTTTTATTTTATTATCTTTAGTTCGACGACTTCTCAAGGGATCTCTGTATCCAGTCTCTGCTGGAGATCATGGACATGTTCTGCGATAATCTCAGGTAATGTTTTTTATTTTTATTTATTTTTATTTATTTTTATTTTTTTTCTCCCTGTTTGCTTAGCTATGGAAATTAGGTATTGATAATATTACTAGGAATGAACCTGCAGATAGGACGGATATGAAGAATACGGCAACACATAGTAACCAAGGCACTGTATGTTCTTCAAAGCCAGATGCCAATACGTTGTCGTGGGGACCCACTGCGCTCAGACACTTATCCCCTATAGATCACAGAAAAGGACCTAAAAACATTCTTTATTACGTGCCCCTAAAAAGAAATCGCTCAGATTTCAAAAGTGCTCCAAGAGCCACATAGACCAAAAATACAGCAAACCACACTATTGAGCAGCCAGCTCCCAGATACAGTACAACTGATAAAGCATATAACACAGTGCGTGCTGAAGATAAATAGACCAAAATAATCAGATAAATAAATATAATTATTAAATACAAGAGTACCACGATAAAGTATTCTATTGAACCCTATCCCCCATGGCTCGGGGCGGGACAACCGGGTGGGAGGGGGGCAGGGACCTGATACTCCCTATTCCTAGGTCTGCACTAGTACCTAGGCGGAATTGTCGTCCTAATAAGGACGATCCCGCTCTGGAACCTCCCCTACACTGCTACTCTTCCCCTAGGTACACACTACCTCACTTACTAATAATAAATTACGAGCTCTCTACCTGGACATATCCCTATTGCTATTGATGCAATATATATATAATGGGATATCCTAGTTTAGTAGGAAAATAGTAGGTAGATGTCACCAGGTATGGGAAGATTAGTATGTGATATATACAAGAAGGGTACCGTATGCAGTGTATACAATATATCCAACTATTCAATCACCCTGTAATATAATGTTACTGCAGAGATAGTACTAGCGTATGATGCCCTACCATGAAGCAATTCAATATGACCTAGAAGATATCTTTATCAATATTCATCAGTAGGGATGTAAGAAAAAATCGATTCTCGCGATAATCGCGATTTTTCATTTGCCGATACAGAATCAATTCAAAATATTTTTGAATCGATTCTTTTAGGGATGTGGAATTTTTAATAAAACGCACTTTATCTTACCTGCCAACGAGCCCCCGGAGCTCCGGTACAGGTGTTCGGTCCCCGGGCTGTATTCTTCTTACTTCCTGTTAGTCCGGCACGTCACATGGAGCTTCAGCCTATCACCAGCCGCAGCGATGTCCCGCCTCCGCTGGTGATAGGCTGAAGCTCCATGTGACGTGCCGGACTAACAGGAAGTAGGAAGAATACAGCCCGGGGACCGAACACCTGTACCGGAGTGTACCGGAGCTCCGCGGGCTCGTTGGCAGGTAAGATAAAGTGCGTTTTATTTTATTTTGCAGCCCGGACGGGATAACATGAGAAAAGTGAGCACCGGAGTACTAGATCGCCGCTGTCAAAGCTGACAGCGGCGTCTATTGGGATCTATGAATGCTCCCAGGTGGGCGATATATCGCGATGTATCGTCACCTAGACGGTATCGCGATATATCGTGATATATCGAATCGCCACACTGGTATCGCGATTCGAATCGAATCGCCAAATTCTTGGCGATTCACACCCCTATTCATCAGGAACCAAACAACAAAAAATTATTATAATTCTTAGATATGCTGATACTGCGGAAACACGCTGTCACCTCCTATATTCCCCCAATCAGGGCACAGTAATGGTACATATAGAGGACAGCCGTGCCATAAAATGTTAGTAAACCTAGGGATCCACATACCATCTCACTCTAAGTTAATTATGAGACCATTAGCAGTAGCCGATAGTAGGGTAAATAAGGTGGATACTCAAGTGAACAAAAGATGCATCTGGATATTCAATCGCTCTCAACGCGTTTCTCCCAGTTACGGATCATCAGGAGAGAGAGATATAACCGATCAGGCTCGATCCACCTTAGCTCCTGTACTCATGGTCCAGCTGGGGGTGGCCCCTATAGGGTACGTTCACACAGGAGCACATCCGCAGACTTAGGGCAGAGCGAGCTCCCGCTTGTGACTGTTGGTGGGATATTCGCTGACACACAGGGCTACGGCAGCAGCAGGTAGCTTGCTCTGCCTTATAGGAGAACTCCGGGATAAGAAAACTTGGCCCCTATCCTAAGGATAGGGGATAAGTTGCAGTTCGGGGGGGGTCCAACCGCTGGGGCCCCCCGTGATCTCCCGTACGGGGCCCCGGCAGTCAGCAGACGCGGCAGCCAACACACCCTCTCAGTACATCTCTATGGGAGAGCTGTAGCACTGCATTTGGTAGTCTCCGCCCCTGCCATAGAAATGTATTGAGGGGGCGTTTTTTGGCAGAGGGCCGAGGGCCCCGTACGGGAGAAACGGGGGTCTTATCCCCCCTCGATAAGAAACTAATCCCCATTATTAGCATAGGGGATAAATTTCATATCCTGAAGTTCTCCATTAACTCCGTGTGTGCCAGTGTAGTGCCGTAGAATGTGTTTTGCCTTAGAAAGTGATAGTGTGACTACACCGGCAGCACATCCGCGGAGTCAAATATGCTTATCCATACTGTGGATAAGTTCAGTTCCCCAGAGAACACCTTTAAAATTCTTGAAGGGCATTTGATGTTTTTGCAGGTACATGTTCTCTAAAATATCCCTTCAGTGCACAGTTTTCAATGGTTTACCCGTTGCGGAAAAATTTGTTGCTTTTCTACCAGCACCAAAAAGCTAAGCCATGTCTGGGCTGGTGTATTGTTGAAGAAGTTTGCACAAACATTTGGGACCATTTTTAAAAGTCACAGTTGAAAAATTCCCGACAACTGCAAAAAGTTAACCATAATGCTGTGGCTAACTTTTTGTGAACTGTCTTTTTCCTGTTGGTCCCATGATTCCTCGTTTGTAAGTGTGAGGTCACTTTTCTCCCGCCCACACATCAGCCACCCCACCCATTGAAACACACCTGTGATCTCTTCAGTGCAATAGACCAGTGTTTTCTGACCAGGGTACTGAGTGCTATCAGGCAGGAGAGAGCACAAAGAAGTGCTATCAGACTGGCCTGGGCACAGAGGAGTACTATCAGACAGGCGAGAGCACAGAGGAGTGCTATCAGACAGGAGAGATCACAGAGAGGAGTGCTATCAGACAGGAGAGATCACAGAGAGGAGTGCTATCAGACAGGAGAGAGCGCAGAGAGGAGTGCTATCAGACAGGAGAGAGCCTAGAGAGGAGTCCTATCAGACAGGAGAGAGCACAGAGGAGTGCTGTCAGACAGGAGAGAGCACAGAGAGGAGTGCTGTCAGACAGAGAGCACAGAGAGGAGTGCTGTCAGACAGGAGAGAGCACAGAGAGGAGTGCTGTCAGACAGGAGAGAGCACAGAGAGGAGTGCTGTCAGACAGGAGAGAGCACAGAGAGGAGTGCTATCAGACAGGAGAGAGACCAGAGAGGAGTGCTATCAGACAGGAGAGAGACCAGAGAGGAGTGCTATCAGACAGGAGAGAGCCCAGAGAGGAGTGCTATCAGACAGGAGAGAGCACAGAGAAGAGTGCTATCAGACAGGAGAGAGCCTAGAGAGGAGTGCTGTCAGACAGGAGAGAGCACAGAGGAGTGCTGTCAGACAGGAGAGAGCACAGAAGAGTACTATGAGGCAGGAGAGAGCACAGAGTAGTGCTATCGGATAGGAGAGAGCACAGAGGAGTGCTATCGGATAGGAGAGAGCACAGAGGAGTGCTATCGGATAGGAGAGAGCACAGAGTAGTGCTATCGGATAGGAGAGAGCACAGAGGAGTGCTATCGGATAGGAGAGAGCACAGAAGAGTACTATGAGGCAGGAGAGAGCACAGAAGAGTACTATGACGCAGGAGAGAGCACAGAGGAGTACTATGAGGCAGGAGAGAGCACAGAGGAGTTCTAGCCCATCCTCACTTACTGGACTTTGTCCATGCCTGTGCTTCAGCTTGGACAAAGCCACGATTTTATAAGCCATAGTATAGGAAAGCTTAATGTTTTGCCAAGATGTACAACATATACAAAGCATATGGGAAAGCTGAATGAGAGCCCTTTCTGAGCTGTATACTGGCCATGTGGTTTGTTACCTAAGTTAAAGTCCAAACTGAGAAGAGATCTGATAGGGTCTGGAGGAATTATATTTACAGGTAAATCCTATTACTTTATGATGTGATGCCCATTGTGTCTTGTGTACAGCTATACTTTGCATTACCTTTTTCTCAACTCGAAACTGTCATCACTTTTCATGCTGCCTGAACCACAAGTTATCAGGGCGGTTCCTGTTTTGCTATAGAGAGAGATCAGGGCTGGTAGGGCAGGGAGAAACTGCCAGGAACCACCCTGATGACTTTAACAGCTTCAGGCAGCATGAAAAGTAATGACCGTTCCCTTTATGAACTGTGTCTGACTGATGTCAATGTTTTGTGCCGTAGCTGTCATGGTAAAGCAGAAGAATGTCTGAGCCTATGTCGGGCCTTGATGAACGTTATGAACTGGCTTTTGCGTGGCTCAGCCTTCTATGTGGAGAAGCTGAAGGAAGTTTTGGATCCTGTAACTGGAGAAAGTAACCTGTCAATGTGTCTGAAGAGGCTTGAGGCCATCCTAAGTAGTACCAAGAACAGGGCTCTCATCCATATTGCCAAACTTGAAGAACCAGGTCAGTACGCCACAGTAAGACACAAGAGTTTCCTCAGTGTGGAGACGACACCAGGACGTGGTGTGCAGCATGGACCAGGCTCCATTTAAGGGTGGGTTCACACTACGTTTAAGATGGGGGGGAGTGAAAAGTGGGCGCTCCCGTATCCTGCCCGGATCTCATTTGAATGAGCCAACCGGAGTCAGATCGTGACTCTGGTCGGCTCATTTTTGCCCAGTATCCGGTTTTGTAAACCGGACCTAAAACCGCGACATACCATGGTTTTAGGTCCGGTCAGAAAACCGAATGCGGGGCAAAAATGAGCCGACCGGGCTCTCCCGTATCCCAGCTGGATCCGGAGACCTTGGAGTCGAAACGTATTGTGAACCCACCCTAAGTGGCAGTGGTGCGGAGGGGGATCATGGCAGATGTGTACTGCTTCAGAAGACCGCTATTGGAGGTGTATTGCACCTTAAATCTTGTTGGTTGTTCTTTGTAGATCTATTAAAACTGTGAATATACGTCACGTTGTACTTTAATTTGCATATGATTTATGCTTTAAAAAAATGCTGCTTTTGCTTCATGATCTGTAGTTATTTACACGACACGATCAGCTTATTATCCCCCTATTCTATGGATTGGAAATAACTTTTGGAGATGGGACTTCCCCTTCAAGGTAATACTTCAAGGAATAACGCAGTATAACAAAACGTATCCCCTATCCACAGTATAGGGAATAAGTATCAGACCGGTGCGACCCCCGACAATCTCCTGTACTGCGCCCTCGCTTTCCTCATAAATGGAAGCATGTCACCCCCTGCACAAAGCTGCGGCCTACACACCCCCTCCATGCATCTCTATGGGAGAGTTGGCGATATAGCGTTCGGGTATCCCCAGCTCTCCCATAGAGATGCATGGAGGGGGACGTGTCAGCCACAGCTTCGTGCCGTGGTCAGTACACTGTATTCATGCAGAGAACCGGAGCGCTGTGCGGGAGATCGTTGGGGGTCCCTGTGGTCGGACCTTCCCTGCGATCTGACACTTATTTCCTATCCTGCGGATAGTCTGTAACAGTGGTCTTCAACCTGCGAACCTCCAGATGTTTCAAAACTACAACTCCCAGCATGCCCGGACAGCCGATGGCTGTCCGGGCATGCTGGGAGTTGTAGTTTTGCAACATCTGGAGGTCTGCAGGTTGAAGACCACTGGTCTATAAGTTTTGTTATACTGGACTACTCCTTTTGATTTTTTTTTTTTTTTTCCCCCTGTGGTGGTGGTGCAGAAAAACTGAACATTTACGAACGGGTTTCTCCACCGATTATAGCTGATCACTCTGGGTCCCATAAAGTAAGGAGAACCCCTTTAAGAAGTTTTCAGATGGTCTCCTAATAATGATGCACATATGGGAATACTTCTATATTTATAGCTGCACAGTCTTTTAGTCCAATAGTTGCCGTCCCGCATCACTGTATCAGTTCAGCAATGTCTCCTGGATTATGGGGCTTGCACTGGGGTATATTCTCTAGCTGGCAGATATGTCAGACCTCGTTACCATGTCTTCCTTTACTTGTAGCCTCCTGGGCATCGGTGGAACAGTCATTGTTGCGACTTGCCGAGTGCGTGAATCTCCTTCAAAGTGTTCAGCTGCGGAGCAAAGCCGAGGATTGCATCTCCCTGATCAGGAGGTATGGCCTTGTCTGACTGCGTTACTGTACGGGATGTAAACCGGTGTAACATCAGGACTCTATACGTATACCCCACCCCGCGCATCCAAAGACAGTGAACATCCTGTATATGTAATGCCCAGTGTCTGTACAATATTCAGCTCGACCAGATAACATCAAACATTTTGCATCTGCCTGGCCTATGTACAAGTATTACTTGCTGTCTACAGACAAGTGTATAGAAATTCTCTTTTTATCACCTCTGATGCCTCATTTTGGGCACGGATGAACTACTTTGTAATACAGTTTTAAATGGGCACTGTCAGATTCCGTTTTTTATGTTATACATCTTGGCAAAATATTAAAGGGGTTATCCAGAAAAAACTTTTTTTAATAAATCAACTGGCTCCAGAAAGTTAAACAGATTTGTAAATGACTTCTATTAAAAAATCTTAATCCTTTCAGTACTTTTTAGCTCCTGAAGTTGAGTTGTCCTTTTCTGTCTAAGTGCTCTCTGATGGCACGTGTCTCGGGAACTGTCCAAAGTAGAAGCAAATCCCCATAGCAAACCTCTTCTACTCTGTGCAGTTCCCAAGGCAAGCAGAGATGTCAGCAGAGAGCACTTTTGCCAGACAGAATAGAACAACTCAACTTCAGCAGCTGATTATTATTGGAAGGATTAAGATTTTTTTTTAATAGAAGCAATTTACAAATCTGTTTAACTTTCTGGAGCCAGTTGATATATAAAAAAATGTGTTTTCCTGGAATACCACTTTAACTTTTCTAAAATACTTCATAAGAAAATTTTATTTTATTTTTATAGAAATCATGGCTTATAAAATCATGGCTGATAGCAGCCGGGACCTGCCGTGCATGATGCGAGCATCACTCCGGTGCTCTCTTCATGTACAAGACGTAAATGTATGTCCTGGGGTGTTAAGTTAGAGGTATTTCCTACTCTGAAAGTAGCAAGCTGATCAGTGAGGATCAGACTACGGGCACTTCCCCTGATTCTGAGGATAGAGGAAAACTATTAGAGTTGGGTCTACCCCTTTGAAAATCCACTCTAAGGACTTGGTCACTTGGGGTGCATCTGCAGCGTATTTCATGCTGCGGATGAGTCGACTGCAGTCACAGAAGGACTTCTGAGCCAGCTCCCGGCTACAGTGTATCCAGCTGCAGCCAGATCGCTCTGCAGTCCCTCTGGGACTGCCGTTGGTGCATCCGCAGTGGATAATCCGCTGCGGATGCGCCCCGTGTGACCCTGCCCTATAACTGATACACTGTGTTCTGCTTAGTATGACACCTAAAGGGGGTGGAGCATGACTCTAAGGTGTTCTTTGTGTCTTGCTCCACCCGGTCAGGCCCTGAACTAAGCATAAGGCTGGGTTCACACTACGTTTTTCAACTACGGTTCCCGCATACGTTTTCTATCAAAAACTGTATGGGAAAAAAACGGATGGAACAGTATGGGAAAAAGTAAACCGTATGCGTTTTTAAACAGTATACTGTTTTTTAAAGTGCATACAGTTCCCTCCGTTTTTATAGAAAAAAAAAACCATACGTTTTTGAAAATTTTGTCCATTTTTAATGGGAGGGGTCTTGGGTGGAGACTTTAGGATTCAAATGCGCATGTGCAAAGTAAAAAAGTATAAGTTTCTCCCGTATGGAACCGTATACATGTGCGTTTCCCATTGACGTCCATGTTAAAAAAAACGTATGCGGTTCCAGTATTGGTTTTTAAACCGGAGTCAAAACCGTGTTTGACCACGATTTTGACTCCGGTTTAAAAACCGTACTGCAACCGCATACGTTTTTTTTAACATGGACGTCAATGGGAAACGCACATGTATACGGTTCCATATGGGAAAAACGTATACATTTTTACTTTGCACATGCGCATTTGAATCCTAAAGTCCTCACCCAAGACCCCTCCCATTAAAAATGGACAAAATTTTCAAAAACGTATGTTTTTTTTTTTTTCTATAAAAACGGACGGAACTGTATGCACTTTTAAAAACAGTATACTGTTTAAAAACTCATACGGTTTACTTTTTCCCATACTGTTCCATCCGTTTTTTCCCCATACGGTTATTGATAGAAAAAGTATGCGGGAACCGTAGTTGAAAAACGTAGTGTGAACCCAGTCTAAGGCTTACGGCAGGGGAGAGCTAAAACCTCGCGCTCCCGTATGCCTTCGTATGCGCTCCCGTGTGTCATTCATTTCAATGAGCCGGCCGGAGTGAAACGTTCGGTCCGGTCGGCTCATTTTTGCACCGTATGCGCTTTTCCCCCGGACCTAAAACTGTGGTCAACCACGGTTTGAGGTCCGGTCGTAAAAGCGCATACAGCGCAAAAAATGAGCCGACCGAACGTTTCACTCCGGCCGGCTCATTGAAATGAATGACACACGGGAGCGCATACGAAGGCATACGGGAGCGCGAGGTTTTAGCTCCCCCCTGCCGTATTTGAGAAAACGTAGTGTGAACCCAGCCTAACAGTGTTTTCTTTTGTTTTTCCTGGCGTTCTCCTCGTGCACTTCACGGGAACAGGAGCTCATGTCAACCCATATGTGTTTTGCACAACACTGAGTAAGGTTTTGGCATTATAGTTTGTGGAGGATTATAAATATGAATCACATTTTCACATCCGAATTCAATGTGGCCTCAATAGATTGTTTCCAATCCAAATTCCTTATCCAAGAACATTTTCCCCAGGGTCAAATTGATCTGCGGTTTCTTCCCTTTTACAACAAAGATCCGCCAAGGGGATCTGAAGTCTGGTTAATGTTGCTGTGATGCAATTCTTCGGCGTGGTAAATGTATGGGGAGAAAAGAAGGTCGACTTGTTTGTGTGGATGATGTGACACTGTGCATGTGTTGCGTGCTGTGCGATTGGAGGTCGCGCGGTGTTTACATGTTGCTGTATATTTGTTATAGAGGAAGTCTGCACATTTGTTTACGTTGTATCAGATGTTCTAAAGCCTAGAAAGCTGTTGCCGGTGCATTGCCGTGGAATGAGATTTGCCATAGAATGAGATGGTCCGCCTCCATCACATCCTATTGGCTCTCTCTTGTCACGTGACATATTTAAACGTCACAAATCTCATTCCACAGCAGTGTCAATTTGGCTATCACAGGGAGAGGATCTCCTCACCCTGTGATAGCTGAAGCTGTACGGAGCTCTCATGGCCTCTGTGGCCCGACAGAAGTTCACACATGTACGCAGCTCATACGGCTGCCTCATATACATTTACTGTTGATCCACAGCGCTATCGGGATCCCTATGCCCGATGGCGCTGTCATCAGGATCCCCATGCCCGCAGCTCTACACCCCGTCCCCCGCATCTCTACTCCCCGTCCCCCGCAGCTCTACTCCCCGTCCCCCGCAGCTCTACTCCCCGTCCCCTGTGAACGCTCAGGGAGCGATCCACAGCGCTATGGGGATTCCTACGCCCGATGGCGCTGTGATCAGTGTGCGTCCCCGCGAGCGCCCCATGCCCGCAGCTGTACTCCCCGTCCCTCCGTAGCTCTACTCCCCGTCCCGTTAACGCTCAGGGAACGGGGAACAGAAAGTAGAGCATCGGGCGCAGGTTAAGTTATTCGCGTAGTGCTGCGCATGCGCAGTACTACTTTACCTGCGCCCGATGCTCTACTTTCTGTTCCCCGTTCCCTGAGCGTTAACGGGACGGGGAGTACAGCTGCGGGGGGCGGAGGACGGGGAGTACAGCTGCGGGCATGGGGCGCTCGCGGGGACGCACACTGATGACAGCGGCATCAGGAATAGGAATCCCCATAGCGCTGTGGATCGCTCCCTGAGCGTTCACAGGGGACGGGGAGTAGAGCTCCGGGGGACGGGGAGTAGAGCTCCGGGGGACGGGGAGTAGAGATGCGGGGGACGGGGAGTAGAGCTGCGGGGGACGGGGAGTAGAGATGCGGGGGACGGGAAGTACAGCTGCGGGGGACGGGGTGTAGAGCTGCGGGCGTGGGGATCCTGATGACAGCGCCATCGGGCATAGGGATCCCGATAGCGCTGTGGATCAACAGTAAATGTATATGAGGCAGCCGTATGAGCTGCGTACATGTGTGAACTTCTGTCGGGCCACAGAGGCCATGAGAGCTCCGTACAGCTTCAGCTATCACAGGGTGAGGAGATCCTCTCCCTGTGATAGCCAAATTGACACTGCTGTGGAATGAGATTTGTGACGTTTAAATATGTCACGTGACAAGAGAGAGCCAATAGGATGTGATGGAGGCGGACCATCTCATTCTATGGCAAATCTCATTCCACGGCAATGCACCGGCTGTCCTGGACTGGCTGCGTCTTCACCCACATAGCAGCCGTCTATAGAGCTTGGTTTGTTGTGAGCTAGGCCTAAAATAGAATTGACCCTTAGGTCATTGTTCCCCAAACTATGGCCCTCCAACTCATAGGGATTGAAGCTTTACAACAGCTGGAGTTTCTAGGGGAGATTTATCAAAACCTGAGTAGAAGAAAAGTATTGCAGTTGCCCATAGCAACCAATCAGATTGATTCTTTCATTTTTCAGAGGCCTTTAAAAAAAAAAAAAAAAAAATCTAGAGAGAGTGAGGAAGGTGCCTCATGTGCGGGATCAGCAGTGGGGGAAGGGGAAGGTAATTCCCAAGCCTCTTACCAGAGTTGGTTGTGCGCCCACACACAAAAAGGTAAAGCATAGAATGAATATATGTGTTGGTCCACTGCAGCCCTCCTGGGTGGAAGTAGAATCAAAACAGAATGACGCCTGATGAAGCTGCGCATGCGCAGCGAAACATGTCACATCTAAATAAATCCATTGATTTTATCTGGCTCCCTGATGGTTCCTCTCTGAGCCGGACTAACTCCTGAATTTACGGTCATTCCGTTTTGATTCTTTAAAAAAAAAAATAAAGTGATCTGATTGGTTACAATGGGCAATAGCACCACTTTTTAGCTACACAGGTTTTGTTAAATCCCCCTGTGTGTGTGATCATCCTTACTTGGGAAAGGAAAAAGTTTAAAGGGTATTCCAGGGAAAAACTTTATTTTTTTTATTTTTTTTAATGTACATTCCCTGTCAAGTGTAGATATTTCATTCTTGCGTCACAGCATTACTCCCCATCTTATTCCTTCTCCACAGCATTACTCCCCACTTGATTCCTAGGCCCCTGCGATCGTCTGTACTGAGCCCCGGCTATTCATGAAGCGTTGATTCTAGTCTGGTTATAGTCTGCATTATTCTGAACATTGGTGCACATGGCAGAAACTGTGTCTCCTGCGTTGATGTTTTCGTTTCTCCACGGCCAAGTATATCTGGGACGACTGACATGGAAAAGGACTTGGGAGTCTTAGTTAACAGTATATTTAGCTGTAGTGACCAGTGTCGGGCAGCTGCTGCCAAGGCAAATAAAATCCTGGGGTTCATCAATAGGGGCATAGATGCCCACGACAAGGAAATAATTCTACTGCTGTACAAATCACTAGTCAGATCACACATAGAATACTGTGTACAGTACTGGTCAGACCACACATAGAATACTGTGTACAGTACTGGTCAGACCACACATAGAATACTGTGTACAGTACTGGTCAGACCACACATAGAATACTGTGTACAGTACTGGTCAGACCACACATAGAATACTGTGTACAGTACTGGTCAGACCACACATAGAATACTGTGTACAGTACTGGTCAGACCACACATAGAATACTGTGTACAGTACTGGTCAGACCACACATAGAATACTGTGTACAGTACTGGTCAGACCACACCTAGAATACTGTGTACAGTACTGGTCAGACCCCACATAGAATACTGTGTACAGTACTGGTCCGACCACACATAGAATACTGTGTACAGTACTGGTCAGACCACACATAGAATACTGTGTACAGTACTGGTCAGACCACACATAGAATACTGTGTACAGTACTGGTAAGACCACACATAGAATACTGTGTACAGTACTGGTCAGACCACACATAGAATACTGTGTACAGTACTGGTCAGACCACACATAGAATACTGTGTACCGTACTGGTCAGACCACACATAGAATACTGTGTACAGTACTGGTCAGACCACACATAGAATACTGTGTACAGTACTGGTCAGACCACACATAGAATACTGTGTACCGTACTGGTAAGACCACACATAGAATACTGTGTACAGTACTGGTAAGACCACACATAGAATACTGTGTACAGTACTGGTAAGACCACACATAGAATACTGTGTACAGTACTGGTCAGACCACACATGGAATACTGTGTACAGTACTGGTCAGACCACACATGGAATACTGTGTACAGTACTGGTCAGACCACACACGGAATACTGTGTACAGTACTGGTCAGACCACACATTGAATACTGTGTACAGTACTGGTCAGACCACACATAGAATACTGTGTACAGTACTGGGCACCAGTGTACAAGAAAGATATAGTGGAGCTGGAGAGGGTTCAAACATGGGCAACCAGAGTAATACGGGGAATGGAAGGACTACAGTACCCAGAAAGATTATCAGAATTAGGGTTATTTAGTTTAGAAAAAAGAAGGCTTAGGGGAGACCTAATAACTATGTATAAATATATCAGGGGACCGTACGGAGATCTCTCCCATGACCTATTTATACCCAGGACTGTATCTATAACAAGGGGGCATCCTCTACGTCTAGAGGAAAGAAGGTTTCTAAACCAGCACAGACAGGGGTTCTTTACTGTAAGAGCAGTGAGACTGTGAAATTCTCTGCCTGAGGAGGTGGTCATGGTGAACTCTGTAAAAGAGTTCAAAAGGGGCCTGGATGCATTTTTGGAGAGTAATAACATCGCTGGTTATGTATACTAGATTTATAGGGACAGAACGTTGATCCAGGGATTTATTCTGATGCCATATTTGGAGTCGGGAAGGAATTTTTACCTCTAGTATGAGGGTTTTTTGCTTTCCTCTGGATCAACTCAGTAGGGACTCATTAGGGTTATAGGTTGACCTGGATGGACTCTGGTCTTTTTTCGACCTTATGAACCATGCTATGTTATCTAGTAGCGATAAGTCAATAGACGTTTCACCAGTTTTCTGCTCTCATTTCAGTCTATTTGAATAAGTGTATATTTATAGTAGTGCGTAAATTATGACCGAACATAACCGAACCTTATACAGTGGTCCCTCAACATACCATGGTAATCCCTTCCAAACGGACCATCGTAGATTGAGGGATCCGTGCAATGTAAAGTATAGGACAGTGGTCTACAACCTGCAGACCTCCAGATGTTGCAAAACTACAACACCCAGCATGTCCGGACAGCCAACGGCTGTCCGGGCATGCTTTGTGTTGTAGTTTTGCAACATCTGGAGGTCTGCAGGTTGTAGACCACTCTTAGAGGAAGTTGTACTCACCTGTCCCCACCACTCCCGACCGTCACCGGACCACTCCGGACCGTCCATCGCTGTCGCCACGTCCCCGACGCTCCGGTAAGTCCTCTGCTTCCCCGGCATCCGCGCTCTCCTTCGCTGCCATCACGTCGCAACGCACGCCGCTCCTATTGGATGACGGGACGGCGTGCGCAGGAACGTGATGACGACGATGGAGAGCGCTGACGATGCAGGGGATCCCGAAGAGGACGCGTCGGAGCCCCGAGGACAGGTAAGTGATCGTCAGCGGACCACACGGGGCACCGTAAACAGCTATCCGGTGGCAGCTGAAGCAGTCTGCGCTGCCGGATAGCCGTTTATGCGATGGTCCCGACATACAAAAGCATCGTATGTTGATGCTGCCTCCGAGAGGTCATCGCATGTTGAAATTATCGTATGTCGGGGCCATCGTAGATCGAGGGGTCACTGTACCGTGTTAAAACTCCAGTATTACATGTTTCTAAGGCTACATATGTTTTTCTTTACAGCATCCCATCGATGTTATGTGCACATTCTGACCAGCTGCACCGCACTGGATTCCCTACAGTCCATGCTGTTGTTATGTTGGAGGGAACAATGAACCTGACAGGAGAAGCTCAGCCATTGGTGGAACAGCTGAACACAGTGAAGAGGATGCAGGTGAGCGCAGGCATAAAGCTTCCTTCCAGGGTACTGACCAGTCTTGGGATGTATGCTGATCCCAGAGGTGGGACCCGAATCTGTGGGATATTTATGACATAGCTAATGAATATGCCATAAATGTCCAGCTGGGAATACCCCTTTACCAGTACAGTGGTCCCTCAAGTTATAATATTAATTGGATCCAGGACTACCATTGTATGTTGAAACCATTGTATGTTGAGACCATAACTCTATGGAAACCTGGTAATTGGTTCTGAAGCCACCAAAATGTCATCCAAAAATAGGAAAAAGTGAGGATTAAAGAAAAATAAGTAGATAACTAATATAGATAAAGCAAATCCTTATATATAAAAGTAATAAAGATCTGCTGGGAGCTGTAATCACTGTCTATGTAGAGGACAGGAGCTTCTTCAGGGTCCTGTACAGTACACACAGTGTCCTAAAAAAGTAATGGAGCCGCCCTCACCTGGTGTCCAAAGGAGCAGGTAACCCTGGCACAGGTAAAGAGTACAGAACATGTAATACCTCCCTGTACTGTAGGGGGCGCTACCAGACACCAGTCAGTGCATACACTTCAGTAATACAGGGGTTTAACCAGTGAATGCCCATTCTGATTGGTCGGTTCTTCCGGCCATTGACACGTTTCACAGATCTGGACTGTCCGTAACATTGTATGTTGAGTCTGGTTTCAGGTTACAATGGTCCAGAAAAGATCATTATATGTTGAAAATATTGTATGTTGAGGCCATTGTAACTTGAGGGATCATTGTATATGATTGTAATGTCTCATCATTGCCACGTCTTTCCCTCCATAGCGGATCCCATCTCATCTCTTCCTCCTAGAAGTCTGGAAAGCTTGTATTGTTGGATTAATAGAGTCCCCTGCAGGGACTGATGAGTTGAAGTGGACTGCGTTTACCTTCCTTAAGGTATGTTCTAGTAAATTGTTGAACTCAAACAGATTTTCTATGGCCACCTGTACCATAGGATATCTGATTGGTGGTGATCTAACCACTGACAACCCCCCCTGACTATAAGAACAGTGGTCCCTTGTCCACCCGTGTTAATGGAGTGGTGGAGCATTCATGCTTCCGCAACTCTTAGTCCACTATGGGACTGATGGAGATGGTGCAGCACAGCGCTTGGCTATCTTTGTCAGTCTCATAGTGACTGGCAAGGGACCTTTTTTTATTATTATTATTATTATTATTATTATATATTTTATTTTTTAATCAGTGAAGCTTCCACCCCCCACTGATCAGATACTTATCATAAGTGATAAATTGTTGCCTTGGGATAATCACTTTGGGGGGGGGGGGGGGGGGGGGGTTTGTGATGTCATGGCCATGCCCCTCGTGATGTCATACCACACCCTCCCAATGCATACCGCCCCCTCCCATAGACTTGCATTGAGGGGGTGTGGGGTGACGTCACAACCCCAGCCACCCGAAATTCTTTTCTTTGAATTTCTTTTTTGTCTTGTCCACAGTGCTCTCTGCTGACACCTGATGCCCGTATCAGGAACTGTCCAGAGCAGGAGAAAATCCCCATAGCAAACCTATGCTGCTCTGGACAGTTCGTGACATGGACAGAGGTGTCAGCAGAGAGCAATGTGGACAAGACAAAAAAGAAATTCAAAAAGAAAAGAATTTCTTCTGTAGCATACAGCAGCTGATAAGTACTGAAAGGATTAAGATTTTTAAATAGAAGTAATTTACAAATCTGTTTAACTTTCTGGCACCAGTTGATTTAAAAAAAAAAAAGTTTTCCACCGGAGTTCCCCTTTTACACAGTGTTTCTCATCCAGGGTGCCTCAAGCTGTTACAAATCTTCAACTCCCATCATGCCCGTACATTCAAAGGCTGTCCGGGCATGCTGGGAGTTGTAGTTTTGCTACAGCAGGAGGCCCCCTGGTTGGGAAACACTGCTTTAACATAATGCCATCAGCATATAAAAGAGCTGCTAGTATCGCCCACACATGTATATAATCTTTCTTATTCCTCAGATTCCACAAGTACTATCAAAATTAAAGAAATTTTGGCTAGCAGATCAGGTAAGGAAAATAAAAAACAAAAAACAAAGAATTTACAGGTTCAGAAAGTGCTGCGTAGCTTTTACTCAGTGCTGTCATAATCCCGTCTCCTGTAGGATTTCAATGAAGATATGAACACTGCTTTCGAGTATCTACTCAAACTCACCCCATTATTGGACAAAGCTGACCAGAGGTGCAAGTAAGTTGAATAAAGCCCTTTCATGTTTTTTCCTTTCTATTTTCTCATTGTAATTTATTTATGTATATATTATTATTATTATTTTTTTTTTTGTGCATTAACCCCTTAACCCCTTAAGGACTCAGGGTTTTTCCGTTTTTGCACTTTCGTTTTTTCCTCCTTACCTTTAAAAAATCATAACCCTTTCAATTTTCCACCTAAAAATCCATATTATGGCTTATTTTTTGCATCGCCAATTCTACTTTGCAGTGACATTAGTCATTTTACCCAAAAATGCACGGCGAAACGGAAAAAAAAATCATTGTGCGACAAAATCGAAAAAAAAACGCCATTTTGTAACTTTTGGGGGCTTCCGTTTCTACGCAGTGCATATTTCGGTAAAAATTACACCTTATCATTATTCTGTAGGTCCATACGGTTAAAATGATACCCTACTTATATAGGTTTGATTTTGTCGCACTTCTGGAAAAAATCATAACTACATGCAGGAAAATTTATACGTTTAATAATGTCATCTTCTGACCCCTATAACTTTTTTATTTTTTCCACGTACGGGGCGGTATGAGGACTCATTTTTTGCGCCGTGATCTGAAGTTTTTATTGGTATGATTTTTGTTTTGATCTGACTTTTTGATCACTTTTTATTCATTTTTTAATGTTATAAAAAGTTACCAAAATACGCTTTTTTGGACTTTGGAATTTTTTTGCGCGTACGCCATTGACCGTACGGCTTAATTAATGATATATTTTTATAGTTCGGACATTTACGCACGCGGCAATACCACATATGTTTTTTTTTTTTTTTTTTTTACACTGTTTTATTTTTCTTATGGGAAAAGGGGGGTGATTCAAACTTTTATTAGGGAAGGGGTTAAATGACCTTTATTAACACTTTTTTTTTACTTTTTTTTTGCAGTGTTATAGGTCCCATAGGGACCTATAACACTGCACACACTGATCTCTCATCCTGATCACAGGCGTGTATTGACACGCCTGTGATCAGTGTTATCGGTGCTTGACTGCTCCTGCCTGGATCTCAGGCACGGAGCAGTCATTCGTCGATCGGACACCGAGGAGGCAGGTAAGAGCCCTCCCGGTGTCCGATCAGCTGTTCGGGACGCCGCGATTTCACCGCGGCGGTCCCGAACAGCCCGACTGAGCAGCCGGGATACTTTCAGTTTCACTTTAGAAGCGGCGGTCAGCTTTGACCGCCGCTTCTAAAGGGTTAATACCGCACATCGCCGCGATCGGCGATGTGTGGTATTAGCCGCGGGTCCCGGCCGTTGATTAGCGCCGGGACCCACGCGATATGATGCGGGATCGCGGCGCGATCCCGCTTCATATCGCGGGAGCCGGCGCAGGACGTAAATATACGTCCTGCGTCGTTAAGGGGTTAAGGACTAAGCCCATTTTGACCTTAAAGGGGTACTCTGGCGCTAAGACATCTTATTCCCTATCTGCCTCTGGGGACCCCCGTGATCTTCCACGCCACACCCCGTTAGAATCAGCCCCTGGAGCGTGCTCGCTCCGGGTCTGATTACTAGCGATCACAGGGACGGAGCATAGTGACGTCACGGCTCCGCCCCCGTGTGATGTCACGCTCCGCCCCCTCGATGCAAGCCTATGGAGGGGGCGTGACAGCAGACAAATTTTCGCTTTTGCACTTTCATTTTTTTCCTCCTCCCCTTCTAAAAATCATAACGCTTTGAGTTTTGCACCTACAGACCTATATAAGGGTTTGTTTTTTGTGTCACTAATTGTACTTTGTATTGACATCTAGAGATGAGCGAATTTACAGTAAATTCGATTCGTCACAAACTTCTCGACTCGGCAGTTGATGACTTATCCTGCATAAATGAGTTCAGCTTTCCGGTGCTCCGGTGGGCTGGAAAAGGTGGATACAGTCCTAGGAGACTCTTTCCTAGGACTGTATCCACCTTTTCCAGCCCACCGGAGCACCGGAAAGCTGAACTAATTTATGCAGGATAAATCATCAACTGCCGAGTCGAGAAGTTTGTGACGAATCAAATTTACTGTAAATTTGCTCCTCTCTAATGACATCAATCATTTTATAACATAATCTACCGCAAAACCAAAAAAATATATATTTGGGGGGTGAAATTGGGAAAAAAAAGCGCCAATTTTTAACCTTTAGGGGCTTTTGTTTCTACACAGTGCAATTTTCGGTAAAAATGACACCTTTATTCTGTTGTTACCACACTATCTTTATTCTGTTGGTCCATATGCTTACAATGACACCCAATTATTATTGGTTTTGTTTTATTTTTATAACTTTAGGTAAGAGAATAAGTATACTTAACCACTTTTGGCCAGTTTTATTTTTGCATTTAAATTTTTTCCTCCTTGCCTTATAAAAAAGTTATGCCTCTTAGATTTCCATCCACAGCCCCATATGAGGGCCTGATTTTTGCGAGACCAATTGTTCTTTGTATTTACATTACCGATTTTACCATAAAATGTATAACAACCAAAAAATACACTGCTCAAAAAAATAAAGGGAACACTTAAACAATACAATGTAACTCCAAGTCAATGACACTTCTGTGAAATCCCACTGTCCACTCAGGAAGCAACACTGATTGACAATCAATTTCACATGCTGTTGTGCAAATGGAACAGACAACAAGTGGAAATTATAGGCAATTAACAAGACACCCCCCAATAAATGAGTGGTTCTGCAGGTGGTGACCACAGACCACTTCTCAGTTCCTATGCTTCCTGGCTGATGTTTTGGTCACTTTTGAATGCTGGCGGTGCTTTCACTCTAGTGGTATCATAAGATGGAGTCTACAACCCACACAAGTGGCTCAGGTAGTGCAGCTCATCCAGGATGGCACATCAATGCGAGCTGTGGCAAGAAGGTTTGCTGTGTCTGTCAGCGTAGTGTCCAGAGCATGGAGGCGCTACCAGGAGACAGGCCAGAACATCAGGCGATGTGTAGGAGGGAAACAACCCAGCAGCAGGACTGCTACCTCCTCCTTTGTGCAAGGAGGAGCACTGCCAGAGCCCTGCAAAATGACCTCCAGCAGGCCTGAAATGTGCATGTGTCCACTCAAACGGTCAGAAACAGACTCCATGAGGGTGGTATGAGGGCCCGACGTCCACAGGTGGGGGTTGTGATTACAGCCCAACACCGTGCAGGACATTTGACATTTGCCAGAGAACACCAAGATTGTCAAATTCGCCAGTGGCGCCCTGTGCTTTTCACAGATGAAAGCAGGTTAACACTGAGCACCTGTGACAGAGTCTGAAGATGCCGTGGAGAACGTTCTGCTGCCTGCAACATCATCCAGCATGACCGATTTTCCGGTGGAACAATAATTTGTGGGGTGGCATTTCTTTGGGGGGCCGCACAGCCCACCATGTGCTTGCCAGAGGTAGCCTGACTGCCATTAGGTACTGAGATCCTCAGACCCCTTGTGGGACCATATGCTGGTGCCGTTGGCCCTGGGTTCCTCCTAATGTAAGACAATGCTAGACCTCATGTGGCTGGAGTGTGTCAGCAGTTCCTGCAAGAGGAAGGCATTGATGCTATGGACTGGCCGCCCGTTCCCCAGACCTGAATCCGATTGAGCACATTTGGGACATCATGTCTCTCTCCATCCACCAACACCACATTGCACCACAGACTGTCCAGGAGTTGGCGGATGCTTTAGTCCAGGTCTGGGAGGACATCCCTCAGGAGACCATCCGCCACCTCATCAGGATCATGCCCAGGTGTTGTAGGGAGGTCATACAGGCACGTGGAGGCCACACATACTACTGAGCCTCATTGTGACTTGTTTTAAGGACATTACATAAAGTTGGATCAGCCTGTAGTGTCGTTTTCCACTGTGATTTTGAGTGTGACTCCATATCCAGACCTCTATGGGTTGATAAATTTGATTTTTTTTGATAATTTTTGTGTGATTTTGTTGTCAGCACATTCAACTATGTAAAGACGAAAGTATTTCATACGATTAGTTCATTCATTCAGATCTAGGATGTGTTATCTTATTGTTAATTTTTTTGAGCAGTGTATTATCTGTGTGGAGAAATTGTGTCCTAATTTTTCACATGAGAAACCAATCTTGGAGGTTTTATATTGAATAAACAAAAACAAAAAAACATGCATACTGTTTTTTTCCCCGAAAACAGTGCCACACCTGTCCACAGGTTATGGGTAGTACTGCAGCTCAGCTCCATTGGAGCAAATGGGGATGAATTGAACACAACCTGTGGACCGGTGTGGCGCTTTGCCTTTTTTTATTCTCATTATTGTCACCTTAATACTATATCTGTGTCTCCTCAGCTGTGACTGTGTTAGTCTGTTACTTCAAGAATGTAACAAGCTGGGTCTGCTCTCTGACCATCACCTGGATCACCTGGTGACTAAAAGGTAACATTGCTCATTCCTCCAGCGACCTTTCCTTTTACTCTGATGATGCTCATGTCACATTTAATATTAGATCTGCGGATCGGGAACAGGCTCCTCGCTCATCTGAAAGCTCTGCCATTCAGCCCAATCCAGGCCTCATTCTCCGAGCAGAACCCACTGTGACCAATATTCTCAAGGTAAGACACCCCAAACTTGACCCATTGGACCTGCAGGTTTGACAACACTGTCTGGTACATGTAGTGTATAAAGGTTGTGCAGTTATTGTTATATAAGAGTAGGGTCACACGTAGTGCATATTTGATGCTACGGATGCGCCAACGCCAGTCACTAGAGCGAGCTCCCTCCCTCGCTCTCCCCAGAGAGCAAGCTATAGTGACTGGCACTACGCGTGTCCCTACCGTAAACCCCCCCCTCTTCTTGACTGGTTCTGTGGAAAGTCTGTGGAGCCCATATCCTGCAGGGAGGCAGGAAGAGAAGCACTTGGTTGAGCACTCCTCAACGTTCAGTGAAGGTCTCTGCACCAGACCCTGACCGATCAAAACTTTTGACATGTGAAAAGCATTCTGACACTCTCCAGCATTCTGACACTTTCGGACAGCTTGTTAAGATAAGCTGCTGTGAAGAGTGGTGCCAATTTCTTTTTTAAACTTGTATATGGCATCTGTATGCTTGCACACATGCAGATAAGAAGACCCTGCTCCACTGTATCTCTATAGTACACCCTCAAGTAACATGGATAACATTATAGAGCAGTATTAAGCAGGGTAAGCCTAAGATGTAAACCAAGCACTGGGTGGAGATATTTCTCACTACAAACTCAAGCCTCTGTGTCTGTCTGCCTCTGTGCAGCCAATCCGGAACCTCTTTGACCCCTCTCCACAGACTTCTATTGGCAGCTGTAACCTGATACTGTACTGAGCTTTAACCCTGTTACATGTGGCTGGACCATAAAACTTTGTTTCCTTAGTATATTTGCTATGCAGGAGCCACCCATTGCTGTTTCCAAGTAACTATGGGAGACTGACTCATGCACCAATGCTAGCAAGCCCCCTTAATCCCATTGAGCATCCTGAGCTCTAGTGACCCCATAATGTTTCCTGGTATTTCCTTACAGATCACCCACTAATCTAGATGGGCTTTATATATTACAGACAATGGATGCAGATCACTCGAAGTCTCCGGAAGGTCTTCTGGGAGTCTTAGGACATATGTTGACTGGGAAAAGTCTCGATCTTCTACTGGCCGCTGCAGCTGCCACTGGCAAATTGAAGTCTTTTGCTCGTAAATTCATTCAGTGAGTAACCATAAAGGAGGGAGATACAACACGGCTGTAATGTGTTCCCAGACATAACATTTTACTTTTCCTCCAGGCTGAATGAATTTACCCGGCATATCAGCGCTGAGAGCTGTAAGTCTGCAGTTGATCATTGATTTTCAGCTGAATGCATTCAATAAGTGGACACCAATTTGTATTTCTGGTTTATTTTAACAGCAAAAGCCGCCTCTACCCGCGCCCTTCTATTCGATATCTCCTTTCTAATGCTCTGTCATGTGGCACAGACATATGGCTCAGAGGTACTCCATTAACTGGGCTCTTCTTTATTGTGTAATGTTATGATGTAGTGCAAAATCAGGAAATGCTGAGGGGGGGGCAGCCTTAGCCAATCATAGCTCATCTCACACCGAACTGCTCTGGGCTGTGTATAGCAGAGTGAGGGAGGAAGTTCTCCCCTGTATGGCTTCAGATGATGTCACGTCTGCTGGGAAACGTCCCTTCCCGGTCTGTGAATCTGACGGAGACTGAGCAGAAAATACAGAGCAATATCAAGGTAGAAAACTAAAAAAATAATAAAAATAAAGGCAGGGGTGGTTTATCATAATGGGGGCAGTGAACTGGGAGGATTATTAAATTTAATAAGATCATGAGAGGTACTCTTTAAGCATTGAAGAGGCTGTGCTGGGAGTTGGACCCCTTCTGATCAAATATTGATGGCTTAATCCAGTGATTCCCAACCAGTGTGCCTTCAGCTGTGGCAGAACTACAACATCAGGACATGCTGGGAATTGTAGTTTTACAACAGCTGGAGGCACACTGGTTGGGAAACACTAGCCTTACCTTAGAATAGGCTGTTAATGTAATAAAAGTAGCATCCTACCAGCTTCCAAGTTTAGCAGGATCTAACCGGCGCTGACAAGACCACGGCAACAGCAGGATCAGATAAATAAAAGTCTATTGACCAGAATGCAACGCATTCTGGTCAATAAATTTGTATTTATCTGATCCCGCTGTTGCACTGGTCCTGTCAGCGCCGGTAAGATCCTGCTAAACTAAGAAGCTGGTACGATACTACTTTGAACTGGAGCTGGAGGGCTGCAGATGGACCTTTTATACCATACAATTACCATTGTTGTGTATGTTGCTACACAACCATCCAGGGTGGGCGGCTTTATTCTATTTCAGATCCCTGCCCTGTCTCCGGTGTTATTTACCCTATGGAGCGCCTTCTTTCTCCTTTATAGATTAAAGGGGTTATCCAGGAAATTTATATATATATATATATATATATATATATATATATATATATATATATATATATATACTGGCTCCTGAAAGTAAAACAGATTTGTAAATTACTTCTATAAAAAAAATCTTAATCCTTTCAGTACTTATGAGCTTCTGAAGTTGAGTTGTTCTTTTCTGTCTAAGTGCTCTCTGATGACACGTGTCTCGGGAACCGCCCAGTTTAGAAGAGGTTTGCTATGGGGATTTGCTTCTAAACTGGGCGGTTCCCGAGACACGTGTCATCAGAGAGCACTTAGACAGAAAAGAACAACTCAACTTCAGAAGCTCATAAGTACTGAAAGGATTAAGATTTTTTTATGAGCTTATGAAGTTGAGTTGTTCTTTTCTGTCTAAGTCCTCTTTGATGACACGTGTCTCGGGAACCGCCCAGTTTAGAAGCAAATCCCCATAGCAAACCTCTTCTAAACTGGGCGGTTCCCGAGACACGTGTCATCAGAGAGACCTTAGACAGAAAAGAACAACCTTAACTTCAGAAGCTCATAAGTACTGAAAGGATTAAGATTTTTTAATAGAAGTAATTTACAAATCTGTTTAGCTTTCTGGAGCCAGTTGAGATACACGTGTGTGTGTGTGTGTGTGTATATATATATATATATATATATATATATAATATATATATAAAGTTTTTTTCCTGGTTAACACCTTTAATCTAATAAGACTGGATTTCCCATTCTTTATGAAGTGTAATTTTATATTCTGTCCAGCAGGGGTAGCTGTTGATCAATAGTTTTCCTGTTGTCATCTACTGTCGGTAATAGCAGGAAGATCAGCAAACGTACTGCATTTTATTGGCTGCAAGCACAGATTTAGAAATGCCTGATCTATCAGAATCTATAGCATTCTGTTTATTTATTTTATATATATAGATAGATATAGATATATAAAATGATTTTTTTCCAATGTTTCATTGACACTGTGGAGCTGGGGGAAACAACATGTGGTACTTCACCCTCTTTTTTACATTTTTTTTTTTTTTTTTTTCTTTTGACTTTTGTGAAGAGCAAGCCGGTTAAGGGACATTTATCACACGTTCCTTTATAGCTGCAGTTTGCAGGTAAAGTGGAGATAGATTTTATCACCTTACTCGCAGTCTTTTACATTACAGATGATCCTGTCGGATGTGAGTGCTAGTGGAGAGACGCCGTTCTTTGAGAGCTGGATGCAGACATGTATGCCAGGAGAGGGCAAAGTGCTAAACCCTGAGCACCCTTGCTTCCGCCATCCTGATATCCCCAAAGTGGAAGCCTTGGTCGCTCTACTCAATACATCCACAGAGATGAAACTGGTGTATGTATGTTTATGATGTGTGTTCAGTAAAAGTATACTGGAGGCGTTACACACCACTGCATGCTCTTCTCTAGCTATAACTTTATTGGCATGAACTTGTCTATTGTCTATATAGAATGGGGGGGGGGGGGAAAGGAGACTGCATGCCTGACCTGGATGATACATTAAAATGTTTTTTGTTTTTTTTTCCAGTCAGACAAAGTGGCATGAAGTTTGCCTGAGTATTCCTGCTGCAATTCTAGAGGTTCATAATGCCTGGGAGAATGGTGTCCTGTCTTTTGAAGCTATCCAGGTATAAATCCATTTCCTTTAAATCCAATGACTGGCTTAAAGGGGTACTCCGGTGAAAACCTTTTTTCTTTTAAATCAACTGGTGCCAGAAAGTTAAACATATTTGTAAATTACTTCAATTAAAAAATATGAATCCTTCCAGTACTTATTAGCTGCTGAATGCTACAGAGGAAATTCCTTTCTTTTTGGAACACTGATGACATCAGGAGCACAGTGCTCTCTGCTGACATCTCTGTCCATTTTAGCAACCGTGCATAGCAGATGTATTCTAAGGGCAGCATGGTGGCTCAGTGGTTAGCACTGCTGCCTTGCAGTGCTGGGGCCTTGGGTTCAAATCCCACTAAGGACAACAATAAATAAAGAGTTATTATTATAATGACGTCAGCAAAGAGCACTGTGCTCGTGATGTCATCAGAGAGAATTCCAAAAAGAAAAGAATTTCCTCTGTAGTATTCAGCAGCTAATAAGTACTGGAAGGATTAAGATTTTTTTTCAATAGAAGTAATTTACAAATCTGTTTAACTTTCCGGCACCGGTTGATTTAAAAGAAAAAAGGTTTTCACCGGAGTACCCCTTTAAAGGGGTACTCCGTCCTTAGACCTCTTATCCCCTATCCAAAGGATAGGGGATACGATGTCTGATCTCAGGGGGCCTGCCGCTGGGGACCCCACAATCTCTGCTGCGGCACCCCAGACAACCGGTGCACTGAGCGAACTTTGCTCCGTGCCGGATGACTGGCGATGCGGGACGGAGGCTCATGAGGTCGCTGTCACACCCCACTTGTAACATCACGGCCAGGCCCCTTGTAACGTCTGTCACGCCCCCTCCAATAGACTTGCATTGAGGGGGCGTGGCTGTGACTTCACGAGTGGCCGTGACATCACAAGCCTCCAGCGCTGCACCCGACGCTCTAAACGAACGCTGGTTGCAGCAGGGAGATTGCAGGGGTCCACAGCGGCGGGACCTCCGCAATCAGACGTCTTATCCCCTATCCTTTTGGATAGGAGTTAAGATGTATAAAGCAGGAATACCCTTTTAACTCACCAATACTGCTGTGCAGACAAGAAGACCCTCCCTACCCTTCATTCTGCAGACACTTAACTCTTTTTGACATTGTCTTTTGAATTACAGAAAATTACAGACAACATTAAAGGGAAGGTTTGTAGCCTGGCTGTGTGTGCTGTTGCCTGGTTGGTGGCTCACGTTCGCATGTTGGGTCTAGACGAGAGGGATAAGTCTCTACAGATGATCCGGCAGCTGGGGACCCCCATGTACGGGGACAACATACTGCAGTTTTACAATGAGCGGTGAGTCTCATTATATTCCTACATCTTGAATGCTCTGGTTGTTTTCCTTTCTTGTCATCTAATGTTGATCACTTGTCTCCTATATTTCCCAGGGTGATCATCATGAGTTCCATCCTGGAGAACATGTGTTCTGAAGTTCTGCAACAAACAGCCACACAGATAAAATTTGCTGTGACTGGAAGTGAACCCGTGCCTTATGTTCACCGCCTGCCCTCCAAAAAGCCCATTAAAGAGGTCTTACACGGAGCCTTCAGCACCACCTTAGAGAAGGGCTGGGTGGACATCAGATCCCTCCACATCTTTGACACCTTACTCCACATGGGAGGCGTCTACTGGTTCTGCAACAACTTAGTTAAGGTGCAGTAAACTTTTACACAATGCTGGTTAGACATTCCTGGCGGCTGCTTCTTGTCTTGATCATATTTATAGCACAATTACGTTTCTTCATATTAAACGTGAGGAGGATTTATGCACACTGACCTTTTCCTTTTAAGGTATGCCAGGTAACTTTTGGAGACTTTCAGGGTAATGTGTGCCATGCCACCGAACAAGGTTGCAGGGTAGTGAAAAGTGCCAGGATATATCTGGAATTCAGTTCCGTTTAAAAAAAAAAAAAAAAAAAAAAAAAAAAAGGGGCCGAAAATCATCTGCACACAAGCTACGCCGCCTTTTACAAGCCTCGGCAATGACTGTGTGTCGGTGGCTTTCCATGAAAATGCTGCTTACCCCATTCCCAAAGTTGGATGTATAAATCCTCCATATAGTCCAAACAAAAGAACCAAAAAGTGGCACCGATTCCTCTAACCCTCTATCACCACGAGATGGATATACTCACACTAGGCAGGAGACCAGTATAAACCATATACGGAGGTGCTAGGACAGAAGTCATCAATAGATAAAATGAAGAAAAAGACAGGCGTCCTGCACTCACCGCAAAAACCTGGTCATTCGGCTTCCAACTCGGGTCGCTCCTCCAGAGGGATCTTCAAGACGGCGTGGGGCGCTCAGAGGCGACTGCCGGCGGTTTCACGCTATGAATGCGCTTCGTCCGGCCTCCGGACGAAGCGCATTCATGGCGTGAAACCGCCGGCAGCCGCCTCTGAGCGCCCCACGCCGTCTTGAAGAGATCCCTCCGGAGGAGCGACCCGAGATGGGAGCCGAATGACCAGGTTTGTGCGGTGAGTTCAGAACTAGAGATGAGCGAACTTACAGTAAATTTGATTCGTCACGAACTTCTCGGCTCGGCAGTTGATGACTTTTCCTGCATAAATTAGTTCAGCTTTCAGGTGCTCCCTTGGGCTGGAAAAGGTGGATACAATCCTAGGAAAGAGTCTCCTAGGACTGTATCCACCTTTTCCAGCCCACGGGAGCACCGGAAAGCTGAACTAATTTATGCAGGATAAGCCATCAACTGCCGAGCCGAGAAGTTCGTGACGAATCGAATTTACTGTAAGTTCGCTCATCTCTATTCAGGAAGCCTGTCTTTTTTTCATTTTATGTAACCTCCATATAGTGTTCAATCACTCCTAGCAATACTGATACTGTCTCATGTCTGGTGCAGAGCTTAAGGGGGGGATGCATGACACAGAATCTCTTTGGTGGTCCCAAAATCCCTGCTGTTAATCAGTGTATTATTTTTTTCCATAAGTGTTCCTAGAATGTTGTCTACGTATGAGTAGGTGGCTTATTCTAAAGGAATCAGTAGTGGTCACTAGTTAAAGGGGTATTCCAGGAAAAAAACTTTTTCATATATATATAGATATATCTATATCTATCTATCTATCTATCTTATCTATTCTATTCTATTCTAATCCAATCTAATCTAATCTAATCTAATCTATCTCAACTGGCTCCAGAAAGTTAAACAGATTTGTAAATTACTTCTATTAAAAAAATCTTAATCCTTTCAATAATTATCAGCTGCTGAAGTTGAGTTGTTGATTTTCTGTCTGGCAAGAGTGCTCTCTGCTGACATCTCTGCTTGTCTCGGGAACTGCACAGACTAGAAGAGGTTTGCTATGGGGATTTGCTTCTAAACTGGGCGACACATGTCATCAGAGAGGACTTAGACAGAAAAGAACAACTCAACTTCAGCAGCTCATAAGTACTGAAAGGATTAAAGTAATTTACAAATCTGTTTATATTTCTGGAGCCAGTTGATATATATAAAAAAAAAAAGTTTTTTCTGGATAACCCCTTTAAAGAGTACCTGTGATTTCCCCCTGGAGTTCAGGAATGGACGTTCACTGGCAGGCGCAACATCACCCGAAGCCCTACCAGAGATTACTTCTGCCCTCCCTCGGGAGTGAGACGATCACAGCAGGCGGCTTCTGAATCCCCCTCCTCTCTGTTTTGCACTACACGTGGAATACAGAGAGGAGGGAGATCGGAGCGGTCCTGCCGTGTACAACGCTTGCTCTCACCTGCTTGCTTGTGCAGAGCTTAGGTCCTGCCTGCATTTCCAGACTGCAATCCAGCTGCGTCAGGGGACAGAATTGCAGGCAGGACCAATGAAGGAGTCCTGTCCTGGACTCCTGGCCATACTTTTCGTAGTTTAATTTAACACTTAAAGGTGCAAAATTTCTTTAAAGAGTACATTAAGAATGTAATATTAATAGGCAAATGTATAACATATTACATTTCATTTCTAATGACCGGTACCGTTTTAAAGAGTTTTATACAGAAAAAAAAAAATAAAGCCTGTACTTACCTCCAGTGCTCCCCTGCAGCCTCTGTGATTGTGGCTCCGCCGCACTTCACTTAGGTTGCATTCACATCTCGTTTTTGCAATACGGTTACCGTATCCGGTTTCATTGAAAAAATCGTATTGCAAACCGTATATGTAGACATTTCATTGTAAACCGTATACCAACCGTAGCATCAGGTTGTGTACGTTTTGCATCATTTACGGGTTCATACGGTTTTTAACGGTACATCAAACCGTAGTCTACTACGGTTTTGTGTCCCGGTCAAAAACCGTATCCAACCTGTATACGGTTATTTTAAAATGGAGTTCTATGGGAACCGTATTGAACCTTATGTGCGTACGGTTACATCCGGTTTGCACAATACTGTTTTTCATTTATTTATTTAATTTTTTTAAAATTTTTTGGGGAAATTCAATAAAAAAAGAACTTTATTTAAAATGTTGACAAACATAAAACCGTATCCGTTTTTTTTTTGTTTTTTTTTAGGAAAACGTATTAAAACGTATGCAAACGGACATCCGTTTTCAAACCGTATACGGTTTAAAAACGTGCGGAGGCATATACGGTTGCATACGTTTCGGTCCGGTTTGGAGACATAAGTTTTTTGTACAGAAACGGGATACGGCAACTGTATTGCAAAAACGAGATGTGAATGCAGCCTTACTGGAGCTGCAGACAAATCACTGCGGCTAATCATTGGCCGCAGCGGTGTCCCACAGAGGCCGGGTGTCTGCACAGAGATCACAGGGGTCCCACCACAATCTTATCCCATATACTTTGTTTAGGGGATAAGGTGTCTATCAACGGAGTACCCCTTTAACGTGCATGAGCCAGCAATGAACTGGAAAATACAAAGGTAGAAGTTAAATCTGACGCCCTTGTCACTTTGTTTTGCATCATTGTGCAGCTGCTTCATTACTGAAATCTTTACTATGCCTTTTAAAATTAGTTTTGGATTAAAAGGCAGTAAATATGCACTAAGCAAGAACACTTAAAGGGTACCTCTAGTCATGCTCCTGCCATCTGGAGGGTTGCCGGAAAGTCCCATAGACTTGTATGGGACTTCCGGCAACTCTGTCTCTGGATCGCAGTAGTCTACAAGCAAGTAGCCCTGATATTTTCGGACACATCCTGCTGCCGGTAGCATGGTTAGAGGTACCCTTTAAAGGGGTACTCCGGCCCTAAGACATCTTATCCCCTATCCAAAGTAATAGGGGATAAGATGTCTGACTGCGGGGTGCCGACCAGGGGGCCGGAGTATCGTGACGTCACGACTCCTCTCGCGTGACGTCGCGCCCCGCCCCCGCTATGCAATTCTATGGGAGAGGGCGTGACGGCCGTCACGCCCCCTCCCATAGACTTGCATAGCGGGGGCGGGGCGTGACGTCTCTCGGGTTGCGGAGTCGTGATGTCACGATACTCCGGCCCCCTGGTCGGCACCCGGCAGTTTGTGAGATGGCAGCGTGGCATGGCAAGATAGGGGATAAGATTAGAGATGAGCAAACTTACAGTAAATTCGATTCGTCACGAACTTCTCGGCTCGGCAGTTGATGGCTTATCCTGCATAAATTAGTTCAGCTTTCCGGTGCTCCGGGGGGCTGGAAAAGGTGGATACAGTCCTGGGAGACTCTTTCCTAGGAATGTATCCACCTTTTCCAGCCCACCGGAGCACCTGAAGGCTGAACTAATTTACGCAGGAAAAGTCATCAACGGCCGAGCCGAGAAGTTTGTGACGAATCGAATTTACTGTAAGTTCGCTCATCTCTAGATAAGATGTCTTAGGGCCGGAGTACTAGGTTACCCCTTTAATAAATACTGTATGTTAGAGAAGTCAGCTTTAAGCATGTACTGGCCCTTTAAAACAATACTTACTTGTTCCTCTATAGGAAATCAGTTGCACAATGTTGCAAAGAAACGTGATAAAGGTGCCAGAGATTTTTACCTCTCACAAAGAACAATACCTGGATTTCATGTGATTCATCGCACTGGAAAGCTCTCAAAAGTTTCTTTGTGGACGGAGAATGATCAATGGGCAGTAAATGTCCGAATGGAAATTCCTTGTCCTGTGATCTCAGTACATGGTCTGCCGCACAAGTAGATTAGAAAGAAAGTGCAGGTCTTCAGCCTGGGAATATGTGTCTAAAGTGCCGACAACCACCCTGGGCCTGGTATTATGGTGCACGGAAGGGTTTTCCTTCACCTCCTTTCTCAAAGGAGAATTTAGGTAGAAGACCCCTCCTAGTAGATCAAGCGTCTCTCCTGACAAGTCTATTTAAGTAACTACTTATATTCCCGATAAAATAACCATGTTTGAGCATGCTGGGGACCCCGGGGATCGCTGCTGCAGCGCCCCGCTATCATTACAGCACAGAGCGAGTTGGCTCTGCACGTAATGACGCGCAATACAGGGGCCGGACCATCGTTGCGTCACGGCTCCGGGGCGGTTGTCACGCCCCCTGCCATAGACTTGCATTAAGGGGACGGGCCGTGATGTCACGAGGGGCGGAGCCATGACGTTACGCGGCTCCGTCCCCTGTATCGCCCGTCATTACGCACAGAGCGAACTCGCTCTGTGCTGTAATGATAGCGGGGTGCCGCAGCGGGGATTCTGGCAGCGGCACCGCGGCGATCTGACATCTTATCCCCTATCCTTTGGAAAGGGGATAAGATGTCTAGGGGCGGAGTACCCCTTTAAAGGGGTACTCCACTGCCCCAGCGTCTGGAACATTTTGTTCTGATTGCTGGTGCGGGCTGCTGGGGTCGTAATGTCACGGTCACTCCCTTCAATTCAAGTCTATGGGAGGGGGCGTGGCGGATGCCACGCCCCCTCCCATAGACTTGCATTGAGGGGGCGTGGTTGTGACATCAGACGCTCGCACCCAGCGTCCGGAACAAAATGTTCTGGACGCTGGGGGAGTGGATTACCCCTTTTTAATACTCCTGGAAATGTGTGACTAATTTGACAACTGAATTGTCAGTGGGGCATGTCTCCGCACACTTAAGGATGTGCTTATAATTGTTTACCAGAAGCAGATCAAAAATGGAGGGCGTTAAAAAGTATAAAGGAAAGACTTCTCTTTCCAGATCCATTCCTGGGTTTGTATTCAGTAGTCACAATTAAAAACCTGAACACACCCTGCCATTGGCCAAAAAGTGCTGGCCAATCAAATTGGGTTGGGTTCAGACTGAGGAATTTTCTAGCGTAATTCCGCTTAGAAATTGCTAAAAGATTCTGTTGCAGCGGAATCCCTCTTGCTGTCAATGGAATTCCGCCCCACAGAAAGAATGATGTAGCTTTGTTGGAATCCGCACGGTTCAGTAGTCACTAGCTGCCCTGGAAATTCCTGAGTAATTGTCAGTATATATATATATATGTGTGTGTGGGGGGGCGGTATACCGGTTCATACCGAGTACCGAAATTTTTGTGCTGCATGATAGGAATTTTTCCCAATACCGCAATACCGGTTTGGCCCCTCCCCCTGTGGAATGAAGGAATTATCAGCCCAGCGCAGCGCTGTCCCCACATCAGGGAACTAATCATATGTGGCCCGCGAGCGCTGTTCTGCCCCCTCCCCCCACCCAAATTAATTATCAGCCCAGCGCTGCCGTTGTCCCCATCGGGGTACTACTCACACATCACCCACAAGCGCTAACCTCCTCGTCCTCCTGTTTGTTGCGGGCCGCCGGCGCTGACACTCTATACTGTACGCCAGTGGTCTTCAACCTGCAGACCTCCAGATGTTGCAAAACTACAACTCCCAGCATGCCTGAACAGCCGTTGGCTGTCCTGGCATGCTGGGAGTTGTAGTTTTGCAACATCTGGAGGTCCACAAGTTGGAGACCACTGCTGCATGCTGTATCCCTATGCCCGGGCTCCAAAAGTTAAACAAAATAAACTTTTACTCACCTTCAGCGTCGGTCAGGACCAGCTACCTGGAGACGGGAACGTCGGACAGCCGTCCGCCTATCACCGCCCGCAGAGATGTTCCGCCTCGCCCGGTGATAGGCTGAGCCCACTGTCATGTAAGAAGCGGCTCCTTACATGACAGTGGGCTCAGCCTATCACCGGGCGAGGCGGAACATCTCTGCGGGCGGTGATAGGCTGACGGTTGTTCGACGTTCCCGTCCCCAGCGTAAGGCCGACGTAGGAACATGCATTCGTTTATTATGTTTACCTTTTGAAGCCCGGCCATAGGGGCATAGGGATACCGCACAGTATAGAGGTCAGCGCCGGCGGCCGCAACAAACAGGACGAGGGGGGCAGCGCTTGCAGGTGATATGTGAGTATTTACCCCGATGGGGACAGCGCAGCGCTGGCCTGATAATTAATTTTGGGAGGGAGGGGGGGTCGGGGGTAGATTTGGGGAATACCGTTATATACTGCGGAACCGCCATAAGTTACAAAAATACTGTGATCCACATATTTGGTCATACTGCCCAGCCCTAGTGTGGGTATGTGTCACAATGTAACTCCAAGTCAATGACACTTCTGTGAAATCGCACTGTCCACTCAGGAAGAACACTGATTGACAATCAATTTCACATGCTGTTGTGCAAATGGAACAGACAACAGGTGGAAAATATAGGCAATTAGCAAGACACCCCCAATAAAGGAGTGGTTCTGCAGGTGGTGACCACAGACCACTCCTCAGTTCCTATGCTTCCTGGATGATGTTTTGGTCACTTTTGAATGCTGGCGGTGCTTTCACTCTAGTGGTAGCTTGAGAGGGAGTCTACATCCCACACAAGTGGCTCAGGTAGTGCAGCTCATCCAGGATGGCACATCAATGTGAGCTGTGGCAAGAAGGTTTGCTGTGTCTGTCAGCGTAGTGTCCAGAGCATGGAGGCCAGTAGATCAGGAGATGTGGAGGAGGCCGTAGGAGGGCAACAACCCAGCGGCAGGACCGTTACCTCCTACTTTGTGCAAGGAGGAGCACTCCCAGAGCCCTTCAAAATGACCTCCAGCAGGCCACAAATGTGCATGTGTCCACTCAAACGGTCAGAAACAGACTCCATGAGGGTGGTATGAGGGCCCAACGTCCACAGGTGGGGTTGTGCTTACAGCCCAACACCGTGCAGGACGTTTGGCATTTGCCAGAGAACACCAAGATTGGCAAATTCGCCACTGGCGCCCTGTGCTCTTCACAGATGAAAGCAGGTTCACACTGAGCATATGTGACAGGATTCTGACGACGCCATGGAGAACGTTCTGCTGCCTCCAGCATGACCGATTTGGCGGTGGGTCAGTAATGGTGTGGGGTGGCATTTCTTTGGGGGGGTCGCACAGTCCTCCATGTGTTTGCCAGAGGTGGTCCAGGTCTGGGAGGACATCCCTCAGGAGACCATCCACCACCTCATCAGGAGCATGCCCAGGCATTGTAGGGAGCTCATACGGGCACGTGGAGGCCACACACACTACTGAGCCTCATTGTGACTTTTTGTAAGGACATTACATAAAGTTGGATCAGCCTGTATTGTGGTTTTCCACTTTGATTTTGAGTGTGACTCCATATCCAGACCTCCATGGGTTGATAAATTTGATTTCCATTGATAATTTTTGTGTGATTTTGTTGTCAGCGCATTCAACTATGTAAAGACGAAAGTATTTCATACGATTAGTTCATTCATTCAGATCTAGGATGTGTTATCTTAGTGTTCCCTTTATTTTTATGAGCAGTGTGTGTATGTATGTATATATGTGTATAAATATAGATAGATAGATAGATAGATAAATAGATATAATTTTATAGAGCGAGAGAGATAATAGATAGATATAATTTTATACAGTCATGGCCGTAAATGTTGGCACCCCTGAAATGAATCTAGAAAATAAGCTATTTCTCACAGAAAAGGATTGCAGTAACACATGTTTTACTATACACATGTTTATTCCCTTTGTGTGTATTGGAACTAAACCAAAAAAAAAAAGGAGGAAAAAAAAGCTAAAGCTAATTGGACATAATATCACACCAAACTCCAAAAATGGGCTGGATAAAAGTATTGTTACCCTTTCAAAATTGTGAAAAAAGAAGTTTTTCAAGCATGTGATGCTCCTTTAAAATCACCTGGGGCAAGTATCAGGTATGGACAATATAAAAATAACACCTGAAAGCAGGTAAAAAGGAGAGAAGTTCACTTAGTCTTTGCATTGTGTGCCACACTAATCATGGACAACAAAAAGAAGAGAAGATAGCTGTCTGAGGACTTGAGAACCAAAATTGTGGAAAAATAGCAACAATCTCAAGGTTACATATCCATCTCCAGAGATCTAGATTTGCCTCCGTCACCGTGCGCAACATTATCAAGAAGTTTGCAACTTATGGCACTGTAGCTAATCTCACTGCGCGTGGATGGAAGAGAAACGCAGGATAGTCCGGATGGTGGATAAGCAGCCCCAAACAAGTTCCACAGAAAGTCAAGCTGTCCTGCAGGCTCAGGAAGCATCAGTGTCAGCGCGAACTATCTGTCGACATTTAAATTAAATGAAACGCTAAGGCAAGAGACCCAGGAGGACCCCACTTCTGACAGAGACATAATAAAGCAAGACTACATTTTGCCAAAATGAACTTTAGTAAGCCAAAATCCTTCCGGGAAAATGTCTTGTGGACAGATGAGACCAAGATAGAGCTTTTTGGTATAGCACATCATTCTACTATTTACCGAAAACGGAATGAGGCCTACAAAGAAAAGAACACAGTACCTACAGTGACATATGGTGGAGGTTCAATGATGTTTTGGGTTGTTTTGCTGCCTCTGGCACTGGGGGCCTTGAATGTGTGCAAGGCATCATGAAATCTGAGGATTACAAACGGTTTTGGGTCGCACTGTACAGCCCAGTGTCAGAAAGCTGGGTTTGCATTCGAGATCTTGGGTCTTCCAGGAGGACAATGACCCCAAACATACGTCAAAAAGCCCCCAGAAATGGACGGCAACAAAGCGCTGGAGAGTTCTGAAGTGGCAGCAATGAGTCCAGATGTAAATCCCATTGAACACCGGTGGAGAGATCTTAAAATTGCTGTTGGGAAAAGGCGCCTTCCAATAAGAGAGACTTGGAGCAGTTTGCAAAGGAGGAGTGGTCCAACATTCTGGCTGAGAGGTGTAAGAAGCTTATTGATGGTTATAGGAAGCCACTGATTTCAGTTATGTTTTCCAAAGGGTGTGCAACCAAATATTAAGTTAAGGGTGCCAATAATTTTGTCCAGCCCATTTTTGGAGTTTGGTGACATTATGTCCAATTTGCTTATTTTCCTCCCTTTTTTGGTTTAGTTCCAATACACACAAAGGGAATAAACATGTGTATAGAAAAACATGTGTTACTGAAATCCTTTTCTGTGAGAAATACTTCATTTTCTGGAAAAATTTCAGGGGTGCTCACATTTACGGCCATGACTGTAAATGTATGTGTATGTATATATATATTTATATATTATGTGTGTGTGTGTGTGTGTGTGTGTATATGCTGCTCCAGAATAGTTCATTTTGGGAAAATATTGTTACAAAATGTATAAACTTAAACATACCGTATATACTCGAGTATAGGCCGAGTTTTTCAGCACGATTTTTCGTGCTGAAAACACCCCCCTCGGCTTATACTCGAGTGAACTCCCCCACCCGCAGTGGTCTTCAACCTGCGGACCTCCAGAGGTTTCAAAACTACAACTCCCAGCAAGCCCGGGCAGCCATCGGCTGTCCGGGCTTGCTGGGAGTTGTAGTTTTGAAACCTCCGGAGGTCCGCAGGTTGAAGACCACTGCGGCCTTCAACATCATCCAGCCCCCTCTCACCCCCTTTAGTTCTGAGTACTCACCTCCGCTCGGCGCTGGTCCGGTCCTGCAGGACTGTCCGGTGAGGAGGTGGTCCGGTGGGATACTGGTTCCGGGCTGCTATCTTCACCGGGGAGGCCTCTTCTAAGCGCTTCGGGCCCGGCCTCAGAATAGTCACGTTGCCGTGACAACGACGCAGAGGTGCGTTCATTGCCAACGTACTTCTGCGTCATTGTCAAGGCAACGCCTCTATTCCGGGCCGGAAGCGCGGAGAAGAGGCGCCCCCGGTGAAGATAGCAGCCCGGAACCACTATCCCACCGGACCACCTCGCCACCGGACAGCCCTGCAGGACCGGACCAGCGCCGAGCGGAGGTGAGTACTCAGAACTAAAGGGGGTGAGAGGGGGGCTGGATGATGTTGAAGGCCGCAGTGGTCTTCAACCTGCGGACCTCCGGAGGTTTCAAAACTACAACTCCCAGCAAGCCCGGACAGCCGATGGCTGCCCGGGCTTGCTGGGAGTTGTAGTTTTGAAACCTCTGGAGGTCCGCAGGTTGAAGACCACTGAGGGCGAATGATGAGAAGAGGATGATGAAGGGGGGGTGTGGGGATGATGAAGGGGGGTGGGGATGATGAAGGGGGGGGGGGATGATAAGGGGATGATGAAGGGGGGATGTGCGGGATGATAAGGGGATGATGAAGGGGGGGATGTGTGGGATGATAAGGGGATGATGAAGGGGGGATGTGTGGGATGATGACAAGGGGATGATGAAGGGGGGATGTGTGGGATGATAAGGGGATGATGAAGGGGGGATGTGTGGGATAATAAGGGGATGATGAAGGGGGGATGTGTGGGATGATGACAAGGGGATGATGATGAGGATGTTAATGACGGGTCTGGATGATGACAGGGGGGGATGAGGTATTTCCCACCCTAGGCTTATACTCGAGTCAATAACTTTTCCTGGGATTTTGGGTTGAAATTAGGGGTCTCGGCTTATACTCGGGTCGGCTTATACTCGAGTATATACGGTAATCATAAACTCTAGGATGGCTGACATGCCCTCCTTATAATGGGCATTTCCTTGAGTAATTCCGCTAGCTTTTTCAGCTTGAAATTATTCAGCAATTTATTTTTCATTCACTCCAATGTATTTGCCGCTTCTCAGTTCAAACTGAGTAAATTCTGCTCGCTGAATTCTGACACTGAATTCAGTTCCGCTTGAAGAAAGAACATGTTCATTCTTCAAGCAGAATCCACTAGCAGAATTCAATAGAAGGGTACGTTCACACTACAGAATTCCCGCGGAGTTCCGCGGTGTGAATTTAACATTAGTGTGAATGGGTTTCCGCGAGACCTGTTCACGCTGCGGAATTTCAGCGGCGGACAATTCTGCCTCTGAAATTGTTCCTCGCAAAGAAAGAACATGTTCATTCTTTGCGTGGAAGTCCACGAGTACTGCATAGCCGTCAGTGGTGACGGCGCAGTGCCGCACGGTCCTACCGCCGCCGTCAGCTGCCGGGCTGAATCTCCGCTCGCGGAATTCTGCGAGCGGAGATTCCGTTCACACTCTGTAGTGTGAACATACCTTAACTCAATGGTAAAAAAAAATTCTCGTGAATTCCTCTTGAATTCCTCAGTGTGAACATACCCTAAAGAAGTATTCCAGGATTATCTGTAGCTCATCTAGTAATTTAAAATCCTAAAGCAGCATTTTCAAAATTGCACATCCCCTTTCAAGGGGTATTCCAGGATTTATTTTTCTTCAGCATTTGAGCCCATGATGCCAAGTCATATACCTGTGTAATACGCTTCTATTACCTCTGTGCACTGATTTGTTCTGTTTTCATGCACAGCACCAACACCTAGAAGTGTTGTAGTGCAAATTTTTTTTTTCTTTTGTCTCTGACCGGAAATTTCCCAGCATGCCATGCGGCCTCAGACAATGAATAATTAGTCACATGGTCTTGTGGCGGGGGCAGGGCTATGTTGCAGTGGGTGGGGCAATAACAAGGTGGCAGGGATTTACTAAAATAATGCTATCCACCTACCCGCTTCAGCATAGCCATGCCCCCTGGAGACCATGTGACTTAAAGGGTACCTCTCATCAAAAAAACTTTTGATATATTATAGATTAATGTATGCAGAATAACTTTACAATTGCATGTTATTAAAAAAAATATGCTTCTTTCTATTTAATTTTCCACTTTGAAGAAATGACCACTAGGGGTCTCCCTACCAGTCCTGGCAGCAAGCATTTCAGACTCATGCTGGAGTCCTAAACACTACGAGCTGCCAGTCTGCTTTGTTCACAAAGGAGAACACTCAGAGCTGCCAGCCTGCTTTGTTCACAGCCTGTTTGGCTGTGAACAAAGCAGGCTGGCAGCTCTGAGTGTTTAGGACTCCAGCATGAGTCAGAAATGCTTGCTGACAGGACTGATCGGGAAAAATACAATAGAAAGAAGCATATTTTTCATTAACATGCTATTGGAAAGTTATTCAACATTCATTGATCTAAAATATATCAAAAGTTTATTTGATGAGAGGTACCCTTTAACCCCTTAAGGACTCAGCCCATTTTGGCCTTAAGGACTGACAATTAAATTTTTACGTTTTCATTTTTTCCTCCTCGCCTTCTAAAAATCATAACTCTTTTATATTTTCATCCACAGACTAGTATGAGGGCTTGTTTTTTGCGCGACCAGTTGTCCTTTGTAATGACATCACTCATTATATCATAAAATGTATGGCGCAACCAAAAAACACTATTTTTGTGGGGAAATTAAAACGAAAAACGCAATTTTGCTAATTTTGGAAGATTTTGTTTTCACGCCGTACAATTTATGGTAAAAATGACGTGCTCTTTATTCTGAGGGTCAATACGATTAAAATGATACCCATTATTATATACTTTTATATTATTGTTGCGCTTAAAAAAAATCACAAACTTTTTAACCAAATTAGTACGTTTATAATCCCTTTATTTTGATGACCTCTAACTTTTTTATTTTTCCGTATAAGTGGCGGTATGGGGGCTCATTTTTTGCGCCATGATCTGTACTTTTTTTTGATACCACATTTGCATATAAAAAACTTTTAATACATTTTTTATAATATTTTTTTTAATAAAATGTATTAAAAAAGTAGGAATTTTGGACTTTTTAAATTTTTTTTCGTTCACGCCGTTCACCGTACGGGATCATTAACATTTTATTTTAATAGTTCGGACATTTACGCACGCGGCGATACCAAATATGTCCATAAAAAATGTTTTTTACGCTTTTTGGGGGTAAAATAGGAAAAAACGGACGTTTTACTTTTTTATTGGGGGAGGGGGTTTTTCACTTTTTTTTTAACTTTTACATTTTTTTACTTTTTTTTTTTACACTTGAATAGTCCCCATAGGGGACTATTCATAGCAATACCATGATTGCTAATACTGATCTGTTCTATGTATAGGACATAGAACAGATCAGTATTATCGGTCATCTCCTGCTCTGGTCTGCTCGATCACAGACCAGAGCAGGAGACGCCGGGAGCCGCACGGAGGAAGGTGAGGGAACCTCCGTGCGGCGTTATGAATGATCGGATCCCCACAGCAGCGCTGCGGGCGATCCGATCGTTCATTTAAATGGCGAACTGCTGCAGATGCCGGGATCTGTATTGATCCCGGCACCTGAGGGGTTAATGGCGGACGCCCGCGAGATCGCGGGCGTCGGCCATTGCCGGCGGGTCCCTGGCTGCGATCAGCAGCCGGGATCAGCCGCGCATGACACGGGCATCGCTCCGATGCCCGCGGTTATGCTTAGGACGTAAATGTACGTCCTGGTGCGTTAAGTACCACCTCACCAGGACGTACATTTACGTCCTGCGTCCTTAAGGGGTTAAGACATTGTCTCTGGAGGCATGGAATGCTGGGAAAGGTCAGAGACAACAGTAAAATAAAAAGTGTGGGTCCTGTGCATGAAAATCGGACAAAGGTAATAGAAACAAATTACACAGTATTATGACTTCCCATCATGGACTCAAAGCCCGAAAAAAAACCTCCTGCCATACACCTTTAAGGGTATGTTCACACATAGATCCTGCTCAGATTTTATGCGCAAGATTTGTAACTGCAGATTAGAAGCTGTGTTCAGTCATTTAGTTTACATTGAAATCTGCAGCAGAAAATCCTGCGCATCAAATCTGCGTACGTGTGAACATACCCTAAAGAGGTTCTCCAGGAATAGAAAAGCAGAGCTACTTTTTTCTGAAAGAAAATCGCCACACCTGCCCTTAGGTTGTGTGTGGTATTACAACTTGGCTTCGTTCACTTCAATACAAGTGAGCTGCTATACCTCACACAACCTGAGGACAGATGTGGTGCTGTTATGTGAAGAAATCGGCTCTATTTTTCTAATGCTGGATAACCCCTTTAATACTCCATATCTTCCCCTCAGAGTATCTGCCAAGGAATTACAGTTTCATTTTTATGCATATTCTTTTTGCTCCCCAGCTCTTGCACAGCCTTGCATGGATCATGATGTATATACCATTAACCAATTAAGGACCACGGACGTATATTTTCCCATAATGTGAAACGTGCTCAGAACTGAGCGCGGTTCGTATCTGTGGGTCCCGATTGGTATCGGCAACCAGGATCTGTGGCTAATACCGGACATCGCCAATCAGGCTGATGTCCGGTATTAACCCTTTAGACACCACGATCAGAGTTTATTGCGGCGTCTAAACCAGGAGAATTCGCTGCTGGTTAGCTCAGCGGAGCTGTTCGGGACCGTCGCGGTGAAATCGTGGCATCCTGAACAGCTGAGAGAACAGCGGAAGGTGCCTTACGGTGCTCCACGCTGTCCGATCAGTGTTTTATTGCTCCAAGCCTGAGATCCAGGCTTGAGCAATAAAGCGCAGGTTACATTGTTGAATGCTATGCTATGGCATAGTATTGTTCAGTGTATGCAATCAAAGTATTGCAAGTAATAGTCCCCTATGGGGGCCAAAAAAAAAGTGTAAATATAGTGTGTTTAAAAAAAATAAAAAAAATAAAAAAAAGTGATTCAACCCCTTCCTAAATAAAAGTTTGAATCGCCCCCCTTTTCCCATAATAAAAAAAAATGAAAATAAAAATAAACATGTGGTATCGCCACGTGCGGAAATGTCCGATCTATAAAAATATGTTAATTAAACCACACGGTCAATGGCGTACACGTAAAAAAAAAAATCCTAAGTCCAAAATTGCGTATTTTTGGTCACTATGAATACCCTAAAAAAAATTATAAAAAGTGATCAAAAAGTCAGAACAAAACAATCATGGTACCGATAAAAACTTTAGATCACGGCGCAAAAAATTAGTCCTTATACCACCACATATACGGAAAAATAAAAAAGTTAGAGGTCAGAAGAGGTCAACCTAAACATACAAATTTTCCTGCATGTAGTTTTCAATTTTTCCCCAGAAATATTTTTATTCTGGGTTCGCTGTAAATTTTGTGGTGAAATGATTGATGTCATTATAAAGTACAATTGGTGGCGCAAAAATTAAGCCCTCATATGAGTCTGTAGGTGCAAAATTGAAAGCGTTGTGATTTTTAGAAGGTGGTGAGGAAAAAACTAAAACCTGTGGTCCTTAAGGGGTTAAGTCTAGACCAGACTTTCTCAACCAGGGAGCCTCCAGCTGTTGCAAAACTACAACTCCCAGCATACTACATGAGGTAGTTTTGCAACAGCTGGAGGCACTCTGGTTGGGAAACCCTGGTCTAAAGAAATGACAATGTGAAGTGTATAAGGGGGCAAAAGCTTTCATGCCTGACATGTGAACATTCCCTCTCCTCTCCGCAGGAGCTGCTTAAAGAAACTCGGATGGAATTTGCTGTACGAGCGGTGGAGCTTCTATACGCCATCTTCTGTCTGGACATGCAGCAGCTCACACTAACTCTCCTAGGACATGTATTACCTTCCCTGTTAACTGATTCTTCCAAATGGCACACGCTGATGGACCCGCCGGGCCGGGCACTGGCAAAGTGAGTACAAACCTCTTAGTTATGACCTCCTGCACGGTATGTGTGCCACCATTGATTCACTCTGTGTCGTGATTATGATCTTTTATTTCAGATTGTCTGTTTGGTGCGCCATGACATCATATGCCACCCATAATAAGGGACAGCCATCCCCCCGACAGAGGAAGAGGCACAGAGAAGACATTGAGGTACGTAGCAACAATGATCAATTGTCAACTCGTAAGACATCATTATTGTGAAAGAGGAACAGAGTAATGCCAGAGATAGATAGCTATATATTCCTTTTAAAGGGAACACTGCACTTCTAGTAAAGCTGTGCTGAGTGACTTAGTGGACGGCCATGGAGTGGTTCTTCGTGTTTCCAACCAAACAATTATCCCTGACAGGTCTCAGGATGAACAATATATTCACCAATCCCCTATGTGGGGAGGGGGAAAGACCCACCCCCCTGGGGATCAACACCCAAAACTAGATCCACCCTTAAAACATATTTTTTTTAAATACTCTTTAAAAAAGGGAATTCCCTATTGTACACAGTGATTTTTAAAATCTTCAGTCAGTGTATTGTCTCCAATATTCTCCATGCCCATCAATTGGTGCTTTCTTCTATCTGTTAGGGGATCTGCCCTTTTTACTGCTCTTGATCACTTTTTAGTTCATATAGACATAGGGCTTCACTCCAATAGATTAAGGGAGAACACTGGCTGGATTAAAATCAGATGCCTGCCCTGACATTTCGCTAGTAGAAACCAGCTTTCTCAAAGGGACATCATGTTACGGAGAAAGCTAGTTTCTTTTTTTTTTTTTTTTTTTTTAAATCAGATAATTTTTATTAAAGCAGTTTTTCAAATTAAACAGCAGTTTCACATATACCAACAAACAAAGTAATCCTGTATACCCTGTGTATTAAGAGTAGTACATCCCTCCAGAAAGGTATAAGGTACGGACAGTCCCACATCATGTGTAGTAGATGTGCATTCAGTTGACCACACCTAGGACAGGCAGAGTCCTTACGTAATCCTATTCTATGTAAGAGTGCTGGGGTCTTGTACACCCTGTGTAGCAAATACAGCTGAGACAGACAATTCGCCTCCAATACAGAGAGGAAGGGGGTGAGGGCCAATATAATAGTCCATTCATCATCAGTCACGGGGCCGACATCAGCCTCCCACCTACCCCGCACCACCAGAGGAAATCCAGCATAATAACTAAGAAGTTCCCGATATAGCCAGGAAATGACATCTGCCAACTCCCTCTTGGTGACCACCGAATCCAAGACCCCATTTGACCGAACCTCCAGCGATCCCAGCCTGCCCTGCCCTGCCCCTCATACACATGGCGAAGTTGCAGGTATCTAAAAAAGGAGGAACGAGACAGACCGAGCTCACTCTGGAGATCCCCAAATGATTTAAATACACCATTAGTACACAAGTGGTCAAGGGTACACACCCCCTTGGTCTCCCAAAACACAGCATCATGGAAGGTGGACAATTCTTGTAGACCTGGATTATGCCACAGGGGAGTGAACTTAGTGTAGTCCCCCAGACCGAGAATAGCCTTAACCCGTCCCCACAATCTGCATAGGAGTCTAGCAGTGGGAGATTCGTCTGGAGGTCTGGTAAGCGCTCTAATTTCCAGAATATGCAACGGGATCCTACCCCCATGTCTAGCCATGAACAATCTGCCCACCTGGCCCAAAGTGTGCGTCCCCGCCCAACCCCTAAAGAAAGCTAGTTTCTACTAGCGAAACGTCAGGGCAGGCATCTGATTTTAATCCAGCCAGTGTTCTCCCTTAATCTATTGGAGTGAAGCCCTATGCCTATATGAACTGAAAAGTGAACAAGAGCAGTAAAAGGGCAGATCTCCTAACAGATAGAAGAAAGCATTAATTGATGGACATAGAGAATATTGGAGATAATACACTGACTCAACATTTTAAAAATCACTGTGTGTATAACAGGAAATTCCCCTTTTTAAAGAGTACAAAAAGTTTTTTAGTTTTATGGGTGGGTCTCTAGTTTTGGGTGTTGCTCCCCAGTGTGGGTGGGTTTTCCCCCCTCCCCACATAGGGGATGGTGAATATTTTATATGTTCTATACCGTGGAACCGCCATAAGTTACAAAAAATACCATGATACACATATTTGGCCATACCGCCCAGCCCTATTTGAAAATCCTGCATTTGCGCAGTGACCATCCAGCTGCATGTTTACGATGTCCCTGCAGTCACGATGGGTGTCCAGATTATTCTAATGTCTGAATAGGAATAAAGATTTAGCGCTCTTCCTAACCCTTGTGTACAAAGAAAAAAAAATTCCATTATTAGGACAATGGATTGTTTTTAAAAATCCCCGTCAAGAATAAATGAAATCCTAAGTCCCATATTTCTGATTGTTACATATCGGCTGCCAATTTCCTCTTTCTTACCCATTGCACAATTCTCCTCCTAACCTGTAGGGATTTCGTTGTGATTCTCTAGGCCAGTGCTTCCCAACCAGGGTGCCTCCAGCTGTTGCAAAACTACAACTCCCAGCATGCCCGGACAGCCTTCGGCTGTCCGGACATGCTGGGAGTTGTAGTTTTGGAACAGCTGGAGGCACTCTGGTTGGGAAGCACTGCTCTAGGCAGCACTTCAGCTGCAGGCAAGGGGCGGTATTCCGGAAGTCCTGAGATATGAAAGTGTCACGTGCCGGTACAATAAGACGTTCTTATGAAAGCCCACACTTTCAGCATTGAAGGATACAGATATGTCTCATCGCGGTTCCTGATGCTATAGAATAGTCCTGAGTGATTAACATACCACAAAAGCTACTTGTGCAACTGGTTAAACAATATTTTCTTCCTTGTAGGATTACAGCTGCCTGTTTCCTCTGGATGACAACCAGCAATCTAAGCTGATGCGTCTTCTCAGCTCCAATGAGGAGGAACATTCAGTGCAAGCCAACCCCAGTAAGTAGAACCCTCCCTACACATGCGGTTACTCTCTCTACCATGCTGCTTGCAGAGGGCTGCTTCTAACAGTGGACGGATCCTTATGTATTAAAGGGGTATGCCGCTGGAAAACTTTTTTTTTTTTTTTTTTTTTTATCAACTGGTGCCAGAAAGTTAAACAGATTTGTAAATGACTTCTATTTAAAAATCTTAATCCTTCCAGTATTTTTCAACTGCTATATGCTCCACAGGAAGTTCTTTTCTATTTAAATTTTCTTTGTCTGACCACAGTGCTCTCTGCTGACACCTCTGTCCATTTTAGGAACTGTCCAGAGCAGGATAAGTTTACTATGGGGATTTTCTCCTACTCTGAACAGTTCCTAAAATGGAAAGAGGTGTCAGCAGAGAGCACTGTGGTCAGACAGAAAGGAAATTCAAAACCAAAAGAACTTCCTCTGTAGTATACAGCAGCTGATAAGTACTGGAAGGATTACGATTTCTAAATAGAAGTCATTTACAAATCTTAGTAAATAAAGAAAAAAGGTGTCCTGCACTCACCGCTTCAGTCCAGGTAATCCTGCTCCCATCTCGGGTCACGACTCGAACGCGGAGGACATGGATAGTGGAGCGCTCAGAGGCGACTCTGAGCGCTCCACTATCCATGTCCTCCGTGTTCGAGTCGTGACCCGAGATGGGAGCAGGATTACCTGGACTGAAGCGGTGAGTGCAGGACACCTTTTTTCTTTATTTACTACTATTTGGTGACTACGGTCTTTATTGTCCTAGCACCTCCGTTGCCAGGGTGGATTTCCAGACTAGCGGGACGCCGTCTCCATCTCGTGGTCTTAGGAGGCCTAAGGTATCGGTGCCACTGTTGTTTCTTTTTTACTTTTAGTAATTTACAAATCTGTTTAACTTTCTGGCACCAGTTGATTTTAAAAAAAGTTTTTTTTTCCAGTGGAGTACCCCTTTTTAAATGAGGTGCCTTGGATAAGGGGGCTTTATATTTAGGATAGGCCATCAATACCAGATCAGTGGGGTGTCAATATCCTTCACTACTGCCAATCAGCTGTGTGCCCCAGCATATAAACATTGAACAGAGCAAGAAGCAGACTGCTCCATACATTGTGTAGGGAGGAGGCTGGGTTACTGCTGCTCAGCTCTCATTGAAGTGAATGGGGTATGAAACGGCAGTAACCCAACACAGCCACAGCCACAGCACAACGTACAGAGCCATCTGCTTCTGCCTCTTTCTCAGTATGGCGGCGCCAGATTTACCTCTCTTAATATAATGAGAGGTAAATCTGGTTGGAGATGTGTAACTATTATTCTCATCCGGTCATGTATGTGGCTTTACCGATTACTGCTATTCAGATTTGACGGTTGGATGGAGTTACTAGTTCACCATTAAAACAAAAAGCTAGGTTTGGTTTGGACAGTTTTTTAAAGGGGTATTCCTACACTCCAATAAAAATAAACAACAAGAAGAGAACAGACACGTCAGCACCACCCACTGTTTATAATAAGTGTCTTTTAGCAGGGATGTACAGGGTGCTCGGCTATTAAGGCCCATAGCAACAATTCAAATAAAGGCATAAAAATAGGCGGCACTCGTCACTGTGACTTTTTACTACCAAAAAAAACAGGGTAAAACTAATGATAAAATCCGCCTTGGAGATTTCCAAGTAAGCGCAGGTGTAAAAGGTGCAGTTCGAAATTGACTATTCTAAATTTCAAATATTTATTGGGGAGATTTATCAAAACACTTTTAACCCCTTAAGGACTTAGCCCTTTGTCACCTTAAGGACTCGGCCATTTTTTGCAATTCTGACCACTGTCACTTTAAACATTAATAACTCTGGAATGCTTTTAGTTATCATTCTGATTCCGAGATTTTTTTTTTGTGACATATTTTTTAACATAGTGGTACATTTATGTCGTAACATGCATCCTTTCTTGGTGAAAAATCCCAAAATTTTATGAAAAAATTGAAAATTTAGCATTTTTCTAACTTTGAAGCTCTCTGCTTGTAAGGAAAATGGATATTCAAAATACATTTTTTTTTTTTTGGTTCACATATACAATATGTCTACTTTATGTTTGCATCATAAAATTTATGAGTTTTTACTTTTGGAAGACACCAGAGGGCTTCAAAGTTCAGCAGCAATTTTCAAAGTTTTTACAAAATTTTCAAACTCACTATTCTTCAGTGACCAGTTCAGTTTTGAAGTGGATTTGAAGGGTCTTCATATTAGAAATACCCCACAAATGACCCCATTATAAAAACTGCACCCCCCAAAGTATTCAAAATGACATTCAGTCAGCGTTTTAACCCTTTAGGTGTTTCACAGGAGTAGCAGCAAAGTGAAGGAGAAAATTCACAATCTTCATTTTTTACACTCGCGTGTTCTTGTAGACCCAATTTTTGAATTTTTGCAAGGGGTCAAAAGGAGAAAATTTTTACTTGTATTTGAAACCCAATTTTTTTATGAGGTATGTGCTTATACCTCATATGTCTATGTAAAGTGTTCGGCGGGCGCAGTAGAGGGCTTAGAAGGGAAAGAACGACAAATGGTTTTTGGGGGCATGTCACCTTTAGGAAGCCCCTATGGGACCAGAACAGCAAAAAAAAAAAAACACATGGCATACCATTTTGGAAACTAGATCCCTCGGGGAACATAACAAGGGGTAAAGTGATCCTTAATACTCCTGACTCCCTGGTCATTCGCTTTTGATTTAATACCCCATAGGTGATTCATGACTTTTGCATATGTAAAAAAAAAATGCTTGGTTTCCCAAAAATTTTACATTTTTAAAAAGGGTAATAGCAGAAAATACCCCCCAAAATTTGAAGCCCAATTTCTCCCGATTCAGAAAACACCCCATATGGGGGTGAAAAGTGCTCTGCTGGCGCACTGCAGATCTCAGAAGAGAAGGAGTCACATTTGGCTTTCTGAAAGCAAATTTTGCTCTGGGGGCATGCCGCATTTAGGAAGCCCCTATGGTGCCAGAACAGCAAAAAAAAATAAACACATGGCATACTATTTTGGAAACTAGACCCCTCAGGGAACGTAACAAGGGGTAAAGTGAACCTTAATACCCCACAGGGGTTTCATGACTTTTGCATATGTAAAAAAAAAAAAAAATAATTACCTAAAATGCTTGTTTTCCCAAAAATTTAACATTTTTAAAAAGGGTAAAAGCAGAAAATAAAACCAAAATTTGTAACACAATTTCTCCCGAGTACGGCGATACCCCATATGTGACCCTAAACTGTTGCCTTGAAATACGACAGGCTCCAAAGTGAGAGCGCCATGCGCATTTGAGGTCTAAATTAGGGACTTGCATAGGTGTGGACATAGGGCAGTGTTTCCCAAAACAGTCCTCAAGGCACACCAACAGTCCAGGATTTTAATTTTTCCCTGTTCTATTCCAATGGAGTAACTGAAAAAACCCGGCATGTTGGTGTGCCTTGAGGACTGGTTTGGGAAACACTGTCATAGGGGTATTCTACGCCAGTGATTCCCAAACAGGGTGCCTCCAGCTGTTGTAAAACTCCCAGCATGCCTGGACAGTCATTGGCTGTCTGGTAATACTGGGAGTAGTTGTTTTGCAACAGCTGGAGGCTCCGTTTTGGAAACAGTGGCGTACCAGACGTTTTTTATTGGGGAGGGGAGGGGGGCTGTGTAGGGGTATGTGTATATGTAGTGTTTTTTACTTTTTATTTTTTGTGTTAGTGTAGTGTATTTAGGGTACAGTCACACGGGCGGGGGTTCACAGTAGTTTCTCGCTGGCAACTTGCAGCCGGATACTTACTGTAAACCTCCGCCCATGTGAGTGTACCCTGTACATTCACATTGGGTGGGGAGGGACATCCAGCTGTTGCAAAACTACAACTCCCAGCATGCACTGTGACAGACTGTACATGCTGAGAGTTTTAGTTTTGCAACAGCTGTAGGAACACTGGTTATGTATCACTGAGTTTGTAACCTAACTCAGTGTTTCACAACCAGTGTGCCTTCAGCTGTTGCAAAACTACAACTGTCAGCAGTCACCGACAGCCAACGGGCATGCTGGGAGTTGAAGTTATGCAACCAGCAGATGAACCACTACAACTCCCAGCATGCACTTTAGCTGTTTGTGCAAACTGGGAGTTGTAGTTATACAACAGCTGAAGGTACACTTTTCCATAGAAAAAATGTGCCTCCAGCTGTTGCAAAACTATAAGTCCCAGCATGCCCATAAGGGAATGCTGGGAGTTGTGGTGGTCTGCCTCCTGCTGTTGCATTACTACAGCTCCCAGCATGCCCTTTTTGCATGCTGGGAGCAGTTGCCAAGCAACAGCAGGAGGCTGTCACTCCCCTCCAACTGCTGATCCACTCCTCTTCAGGTCAGTCCCTCGCCGCCGCCACTCCTGGGGCCCCGATCCCAACAGGGACGCCGGGGATCGGGGTCCCCAGCTGCCGGGGTCCACGTCCCGCACCAGATCACGTCCTCTGGAAGAGGGGCGGAGCAGGTTGCGGGAGTGATACCCGCAGCAGGTGCCCTGATTGGTCGGCCGGTAAACCGGCCGACGAATTAGGGCGATCGTGAGGTGGCACCAGTGCCACCTCACCCCTGCTGGCTATGGCTGTTCGGGGCCATCTCTGACGGCCCTGATCAACCAGTAATTCCGGGTCACTGGAGACCCGATTGACCCGGAATCCGCCGCAGATCGCTGGGCTGAATTGCACAGCGACCTGCGGCCATCGCCAACATGGGGGGGTCATCATGACCCCCCTGGGCGATATGCCGCGATGCCTGCTGAGCGATTTCATCAGGCATCGGGCACCGGCTCCGCTCCAGATGGCTGCGGGGGGCCGGGAATGCTCATGACGTTCTCATAAGTCATGAGTCCTTAAGGACTCTGAAATGAAGACGTATGAGAACGTCATGTGTCTTTAAGGGGTTAAACTGCACAGGTTTTGAGAAATCTTCCCATTTGTGTCAATCAATGGTGTTTTCTCCTCTTCAGGGATTGCCACAGGTCCAGATGGGATATTTTCCTGACAAATAACAATGCTTATTTATTTTTCCTGACACCTCAGAAAAAAGAGACTCAAAATCACTTATAAACAAAAATTCAATCTTTTTGACAAGAATGTAAGGCAGGAAGGAGTTAACGCAACATTTAAGTACAGTATATTAATCCCAGAATTAGTCACACTGATGGTCTGCAGAGCAGGGTCACCTTTTACTTCAGGATACCTTCACCCCTTCTTTTCTGTCTTCCTCATGCAGCTCATCATTGTCCTGGGGGAATACCGCCCTCGGCTATAGAACAGCATTGAGCCATGTTGTCCTTTTTAGCTTGATTCTCCAATTTACCACCGTAACTGGAATCTGTTCCTGAGTTATTAATCTAGTACTCGCTGGACCTTTTTAACCCATAGTTAGACTCATAATAGAAAAAATGTCTGCTTTATTTCAGAAGTGGCACACCCACAGTCTGTATCTGTTGTTGCAGCTCGGCCCCATTTACTTGAGCATGAGCTGCCACACCAGACAAGAGTGGCGCAGTGATGTAGATCTGGACAACCCCATTTAGTGCAATATATTGTCCTATAACTCTGAGCTTCCCGGAAGAACATTTTTGGGGGTTTTAGATCTTAGTTACTTGGCTATTCTTATAATATCTTTTATTATTATTATACATTACTCATCTACATAAACAGAAGCGAGTGCGCTCCATTACAAATGTTTTATCTAGCAGGTTATCATTCAGCCCACGTTGACAGTTTTGAGATTATTTAATGTAACATCCTGGTGGTAGTAGCGACACACCCAGCCGCAGCCTCTTGAGAATTCCCCTCTGGGAAGACAATAGTCCTGGATTACAGTCTTGGCACGTGACCTGGCAGGTAGATCTATCGTCATTTGTAAAGAAAATCCCATGTTCCATATTTCTAACTACTTCATCTCTGCGTCCAATTTCCACTTTCTTTCTTATTGTGCAATTCTCCATCTATCCTGACCAGATTTTATGGATGGTATCCTTTCTGTGAGTGTTTGAGCTGTGGACACATGCCTTGGAAGCACTATGAGTGTTACTTGCCTCTATAATAAGGCTTTCTTATAAAATCTTATACTTACATCTGCACATGTTGCGTTGTTTCTGGCTGAAGCTTTCACCCCAGGGAATCATGTGCTGCAAATGTCTCTGCACCATTGCTTGTGATCCCTATAAGTCAGGGGGTCCTCTGGCACATGAAAAAGGTGAATTCCTTAAAGGAGATTCCTCTGCCCCTAGACATCTTATCCCCTATCCAAAGGATAGGGGATAAGATGTCTGATCGCGGGGGTCCTGCCGCTGGGACCCCCGCAATCTCTGTGCAGCACCTGACAATCGTATAGAACGCTAAGTGCGGGCGGCAGGGGGTCGCGATGTCATGCCCCGGCCCGTGATGTCACGCCACGCCCCTTCAATGCAAGTCTGCGGGAGGGGGCGTGGTGGCGTACCTCCAACATTTAATATTTCCTGTTTGATTTTGTTCTCTAAACTACACATCCCACAGTTCCATGCTTGAAATTTTGAGCTCACTTTCCTTCCTCCCACACATCAGCCACCCCACCCATTGAAACAGTGTTTTGTAATTGGGGCCTACAGCTGTTGCAAAATTGAAGCAGGGCAGGCTCCCTCTGATCACCTGACTAGTGATATCACATCTTGACGCACTGCATCCTTGGAAATCCCAAGACATGAGTAATTTTGTATGCTGTTAAAATATTGGGGCGGTATTCACATAAGAATTGTGAGACCACCGTCACACACAGGTACAGACAGTATATTATGAACTACACGAACTGTACAGCCCCTGTAGCACTGCACTGTCAAATAAAAAATCTTTCTCAGAGGATCCATTGGGGGACAAAGAGACCGTGGGTATATCTTGCTGCCACTAGGAGGCTGACACCCAACTCAGAATCGGGCAGAAGACTGATCCACTGCCGCCTGCAACACTTTACGACCCAAACCAGCGTCAACTGACGCAAACGTGTGTACCTGGTAGAATTTAGTAAAACTGTGCAAGGACGACCAGGCCGAAGTCCTATTGCGGAGCACCCAAGAAGCCCCAACGGAACGCTTGGAATGCGCAGTCACCCGAAAAGGTGGGACCTTCCTTTTACGACTGATTCCGAGATGGCAAAACGGATCCCCCGCGAAATGGTCACCTTTAAAACTGGAAGACCCTTGCGACCACCCTCTGGACTCACAAAGGAGGAGTCACCCTGCTGAAACGAGGAGGTGAAGGAACGATAGATTCGGACAGCTCGAACAATGTCCAGACTATGTAGGGAACGCTCCTTAGCATTGAATGGAGCCGGACAAAATGAAGGAAGAACGATCTCCTCGTTCATGTGAAAGGGAGAAACCACATTGGGGGAGAAGGAGGTAGGCAGCCGAAAAACAACCTTGTCCTGATGCAGGACCAAGAACGGAGAGTGACAAGAGAGACGCCAGCTCGGAGACCCTCCTAATGGAAGTAATAGCGATAAGGAAGGCGACCTTCCACAATAGGATACGAAGAGAGGCGTCCTGGAGAGGTTCGAACGGAGCCTCCCTCAAAGCGCTAAGCACCAGGTTGAGATCCCAAGAAGGAGTGGGAGACCTGAATATTGGCGCTGCATGGGCCACGCCCTGCACGAAGGTGTGAACGTGAGAATTGGAAGCCAACTGCCGCAGAAACAGAATGAAAAGGGCTGACCCTTGACCTTTTAAGAGAGCTGAGTGCCAAGCGGTGATCCAGGCCGGATTGCAAAAAAGCAAGAAGGCGCGGAAAGGAAAAAACGACCGGGGAGACGGACTGAGCCTCGCACCACCGGAAATAAGCCCGCCAAGTACGGTGGTAAATCCTAGCGAAGGAAGGCTTCCGAGCCCGAACCATGGTGCAAATCACCCCAGAAGAAAACCACTGAGCTCTCAAAACTGCGGTTTCAACTGCCACGCCATCAAATGCAGTGACCGTAAACTGGGATGGCAGAGAGGACCCTGGGAGATCAGATCGGGGTGAACTGGAAGACGCAGTGGTACTTCGGCGACCAGCTGAATTACATCAGTGTACCACGCGCGTCTGGGCCAGTCTGGAGCCACCAGAATGGCGGAAACGCCCTCCACCTTGGGTTTTCTCAGAACCCTGGGCAGGAGAGGGAGAGGCGGAAAGAGGTAAGGAAGACGGAAGGACGACCATGGGATGACAAGTGCATCTACCGCCAGAGGGTCTCTCGACAAAGCAAGGAACGTGTCTGTTGTAGCAAGACTCAAAAAGATCCACGCCCGGGGTCCCCCAAAGATGACAGACCTGCGCAAATGCCTCTGGATGGAGAGACCACTCCCCCGGATCTGCGGAGGAGTGGCTGAGAAAGTCCGCTTCCCAACTCTCCACACCCGGAATGGGGATAGGGGAGAGGGTGGAAACGCTAGTCTCGGCCCAGAGCAGAATCTTAGAGACCTCTTCCATCACCGAGCAGCTGCACGTGCCGCCCTGGCGATTGATCTATGCCACTGCCGTGGTGTTGTCTGATTGGACATGAACCGGACGACCCTGTAGGAGGATCTCCCAGTGGAGATGGCATGGAACTCCAGAAGATTGATGGGAAGGTGAGCCTCCTGAGGGGACTAGTGACCTTGGACCTTCAGGTCCTGAAACACACCTCCCCAACCCTGGAGACTCGCATCGGTCGTGACAACCTGCCGGTGGAGGGGAAGAAACGACCGCCCATGGAGAAGGAGGGGAGAGTGGAGCACCACAGAAGAGACCGACGAACTGAGGGGGGCAGGAGAATCCGGCGATCCAGAGTAAACGGCGACTTGTCCCATCGGGCCAAGATGGCCAGCAGGAGAGGACAATAGCGGAACTGGGCGAAAGGGACCGCCTCCATGGCCCAGTACCTCCATACAGACGCGAATTGGAACAAGAGAGGCACCGTAGGCGACTGACACCCTTCTGCAGGGAGCGCCGCTTGTCCAACGGAAGACTAACATGGGCAGCCGCCGTGTCAAAAAGGAGACCCAGAAAGACAAGAGAATGGGAGGGAGACAGGTTGGACTTTTCCTGGGTGATCACCCAACCGAAGGCAGACAGAGTCTGTACCGTGAGATGAAGGCTCTCCAAGTTTTGGGACCAGGACAGAGCTTTGATCTAAAGATAGTCTAGGTAAGGGAGGACCAAGCTCCCCCGGGCCCGAAGGATGGCAATCACTGCCGCCATGACTTTGGTGAAAACCCTGGGAGCCGTAGCTAGGCCAAAAGGAAGAGCCACAAACTGAAAGTGACCCGCACGGACAGCGAAGTGGAGGAAACGCTGATGGGCGGGGAAAATGGGGATTTGCAGATAGGCATCCCGGATATCCAATGAATAAAGAAATTCCACCTGATCCATGGATGCCACCACAGAACGGAGGGACTCCATGCGAAAATTCATAGCCGCAAATGGCGGTTGAATAGCTTGCTGTCTAGAATGGGGCAGGCAGAACCCTCTTTCTTGGGGACGACAAAGAGATTCGAGTAGAACCCCGAAAAAGGCTCCCCTGGAGGAACTGGCACAATCACTCCCTGAGCGAGGAGGGTACTTAAAGTGACCTAAAAGGCCACCGCCAAAGAAGGGGAACTAGGAGGGCGGGGTCGGAAGAAACAATCCAAGGGAAGCAAACTCTATCCAGAGTCCTGAACCTGTGCTAGCCAAACATCCCGGAAAAGAGACAGACGCCCTCTCACCCGAAAAGAGGACACGGGTGGGGGCATCCCTTCAGGAGGAGGGAGGCTTACAGTTCCTGGACTTTGCCGCGAAATTGCCAGAATGGTTGCCTGACTTCTAGGAAGGACATGCCCTGAAAGAAGGGGCTTTCAGAGATTGGTAGTGCTCCTGCTTGGGAGGGCGACCCGATGCAAAGGGCTTAAAGGAAGGCGCCTTCCGACGGGGATCGGAGCGGCGAGGTTTGTTCTAAGGCAGCAGAGAACTTTTACATCCAGTAGCTTTGGAAATAATTTCATCTAGTTGTTTCCCAAGGAGCCGAGAACCTGAGAAAGGTAACTTTGTTAGAGATTTCTTTGAAGCCGCATCTGCATCCCATGCTTTCAGCCACATGGAACAACAAATCGCAACCAAATTACCCGAGACAAAGGCCGTGCATCGGGTGGATTCCAAGGCTGCTAAACAGAGCAGGTCTCCGGCCTGAGAAAGTTGGCGAGCGAGATCCACCAAGTCCTCCCATGGGACGCCTGACAGGATGCCCTGCCATAGCTGAGAAGCCCAAATCGAAACTGCCTTTGCCACCCAGGCGGATGCGAAGGTGGGTAGCGAGGAAAAAGCTGCCACTTCAAAGGCAAATTTCGCCAAGTTCTCGATCTTCTTGTCCGCAGGATCGTTAAAGGATGCGTCCGCCAGAGGCAGGGTAATAGATTTGAACAGACGAGAAACTGGAGGATCAACTGCAGGTGGCGCCGTCCACTTGGAAACCAAATTCGTAGGAAAGGAAAACTGAGCTTGAATCTTCTTGGTTCCCTGGAATTGTTTGTCCAGATGCTTCCAAGCCAAGTCCAACAAGGTGTCAAATTCAGCATGAGAATTGAAAGCCTTGGGGAAAGCAGAGAGCAGCGAAAATGAACTGCCGGATCAGGATCCAAAGTTCTTGGGTCCTCCAGATGAAAAGTGTCCCTGATGGCTGACACCAAGCTGTCCACCATATCAGACATGGCAGAGCGGTCCTCATGATCCGAGGTGGATTCCAACCCGTCATCTGCTACTACTACTACCCCTGGAGAGTCGGCGCGTGTGGTGGTAGCCATAGACTGAGGGGTGTTAGACCTAGAACAAGAAGTCGGGGAACTAGGATGGTTACCGGGGGAACGGCCCCTAGAGTGGGGGTGAGAGCACTTTAAGTGGGGGTCAGGAGAGACAGAGCGGGTCTCCCTGGGGGGTCATGCACAGGGAAGACCGCTCCAAGGCAGAGGCCACTGATCTGGAGACCCTAGCCATGTCAGAGATCAACTGAGAAAGGGGGAAAAAAAACACACTCTGGGGGAGGGGCAGAAGACACCGCGTGTTCCAGGGGGACATCCTGAGAGACAGACACAGGAGGGATGGTGCGCATGGTGGAAAAGTTGGATTCAGTGGAACCCCCGGCCATTTTGGTCTTGCAGCCCACACAAGAGTAGTGGGTGACTAAGGCTGTGGCTGCCTGTCTGGGGGGAGGTTCGGGTCTGGAGTCAGACATAAGTGCTAGTAAGGAAGCAGTCAGCATTTTAAACTAGAGTAATCTCACCCAGGTCCTGTGTCCCGCAGCTTGATCTGAGAAGAAGGCTGTAGCTGTCCTGTGTCCAGAGATGAAGAGGCAGGCAGCCGCTGAGGTGATATGGCCTGCAGAGCAGGAAGGAGTGAAGCAGGCTTCACCGACCAGAGGGGGGTGGACTCTGCACCCAGATGGACCCCATTGGAGGAGGAGAGGGAGGAGTTCAGAAGCTGACCCCCCCCCCCTCCCGAAAGCGCCGAGCTGATAGGAGAATCAGTGACCCCTGGTGCGCGCATCGATAAACTATTGGCCGGCAGAAGTAGGAGGCCAGGAGCCCCGCCAGCGTGCCTGAATGTGAGAAGCGAGACTAGCAGGGAAGGTAAGGGGTCTCACACTCAAGGTGCAACCCAAGGCTCTGGCTGTTGGCTGGAAGTGGTTAACAGTGCATACTCTATGCCCCATGCCCCTTAGCCGCATATGGGGGAATAGGTACCACCATGCTTCTGATCCCCCACCTAAAAAAAGAAATGAAAAGGAGAAAAGAACCTACCACATGCCCTAGCTATAAAATAAGCAAAGAAGCCCAGGTCTGGAGAGCTCCAGACCTGGGTCTGCCTCCTACTGACACTAAGCTAAAACTGATTAGCTCAGGGTCAGTAGACTGGGTATATCCTGCCAGGAAGGGCAGACTTTCTTTTTGTATGCCTAGTGTCTGCCTCCTAGTGGCAGCAAGATATATTCACGGCTCTGTGCGGTGAGGACAAGCAGGGCTCTGTGCGGTGAGGACAAGCAGGGCTCTGTGCGGTGAGGACAAGCAAGGCTCTGTGCGGTGAGGACAAGCAGGGCTCTGTGCGGTGAGGACAAGCAGGGCTCTGTGCGGTGAGGACAAGCAGGGCTCTGTGCGGTGAGGACAAGCAGGGCTCTGTGCGGTGAGGACAAGCAGGGCTCTGTGCGGTGAGGACAAGCAGGGCTCTGTGCGGTGAGGACAAGCAGGGCTCTGTGCGGTGAGGACAAGCAGGGCTCTGTGCGGTGAGGACAAGCAGGGCTCTGTGCCGTGAGGACAAGCAGGGCTCTGTGCGGTGAGGACAAGCAGGGCTCTGTGCGGTGAGGACAAGCAGGGCTCTGTGCGGTGAGGACAAGCAGGGCTCTGTGCGGTGAGGACAAGCAGGGCTCTGTGCGGTGAGGACAAGCAGGGCTCTGTGCGGTGAGGACAAGCAGGGCTCTGTGCGGTGAGGACAAGCAGGGCTCTGTGCGGTGAGGACAAGCAGGGCTCTGTGCGGTGAGGACAAGCAGGGCTCTGTGCGGTGAGGACAAGCAGGGCTCTGTGCGGTGAGGACAAGCAGGGCTCTGTGCGGTGAGGACAAGCAGGGCTCTGTGCGGTGAGGACAAGCAGGGCTCTGTGCGGTGAGGACAAGCAGGGCTCTGTGCGGTGAGGACAAGCAGGGCTCTGTGCGGTGAGGACAAGCAGGGCTCTGTGCGGTGAGGACAAGCAGGGCTCTGTGCGGTGAGGACAAGCAGGGCTCTGTGCGGTGAGGACAAGCAGGGCTCTGTGCGGTGAGGACAAGCAGGGCTCTGTGCGGTGAGGACAAGCAGGGCTCTGTGCGGTGAGGACAAGCAGGGCTCTGTGCGGTGAGGACAAGCAGGGCTCTGTGCGGTGAGGACAAGCAGGGCTCTGTGCGGTGAGGACAAGCAGGGCTCTGTGCGGTGAGGACAAGCAGGGCTGTGTGCGGTGAGGACAAGCAGGGCTGTGTGCGGTGAGGACAAGCAGGGCTGTGTGCGGTGAGGACAAGCAGGGCTGTGTGCGGTGAGGACAAGCAATGCTCTGTGCGGTGAAGACAAGCAGGGCTCTGTGCACTAGGGCTGCAACTATGTCACTAGTGAGATCTCGGAGGGTTGGGGCCTGCAGTGCTTCGCAGTAAAAGGTGGGCCCTTTTCTGGACCCCTTGGTGATCTGACACTTATCCCCCTTTAAAAACAAACTATGTATACCAACCTGCCTGAACCCTGCCACTGCTATTCCAGTGCCCAATCTTAATGCTACTCGTTGGCTCTCTGTGATGACCGAGGTGCAGGAAATGAACACAGCATTGATCTGCCTCAGCTAGTGAATGGCGCTGTGGGCCATCACTCCCAAGACCAGTTTGTCTTTGAATGTGGAGGCCTTTTCATTTTTTTTTTTTTTTTTACAAATTGTTTTAGTCCCAATAGGGCAGAGTTTTCCAAATGGTGTGTCTCCAGTTGTTGCAATACTACAATTCCCAGCATGCCCATACAGCCAAAGGCTGTCCAGGCATGCTGGGAGTTGTAGTTTTGCAACAGCTGGAGGCACCCTGTTAGGAAAAAAAAAACTGCCATGGGGATTTTTTTTTTTGTGAATTTTTATTGAATTTTTCAACAAAGAAAACCATATAGACAACAAATGTCAGGGAGGTAAGTCCCTGTAGGGTATAGAAGAAACATCCATCAAGATAAAACAATAGGTCTAACTATAGCATCAATGAATATTATGAACCAGTCCAGTACATGACCAGGCCAATCATAGGGACTGTTCTACTACCTGCACTGTAATCTAGTGATTGCAGACACGGATCACTGTCATGCCATAGGCACATCACTGATCAGTGTTATCGGCGCTATATTACTACAGCCTGCTGAGGCTATCAGCATTATTGGAGAGCCGATTAGACAGGACGGAGGCAGGTAGGTAACCTCCATCTGTCCTCTCAGCTAATCGAGACCCAGCAGCATTATGCCGCTGTGTCCTGATCAGCTCCACTGAGCTACCGGTAGTCACTTCGGCATTTTAGACACCCCGATCAGCTTTGATCGCCGCGTCTAAAGTGTTAATGCCGGACCTCACTCGGATCGGTGATGTCCGGCATTAGCCAGCATGAAGAGAGCTCAGCTCTTGAGCTCTCTTCATACACCTGCTGCACGGCTACGCCGTTTATTAACGGCGGCTGGCCGTGGTGGGGTTAATTCACCTCCCAGTGTTGCCCACTGCTGGGAGGAGAGACAGTCACAGTCGGCCGCACAGTGAAGTGACCGGGCCGCGCTGCAGGGAGCTAACTTGCCACCGGAGCCCGGCTCTGCTCCCTTGTCTGCTCCCGTGCGCCTGGCCGGCCCCTTCATTGTGCGACTCACTGTATAATCATACGCATCAAAAGGCATCCATGGCGAACTATGGCCGCGTGCCCACCAATAGGGCTCGGCATGGCACGTGTGCCATAGGTTCACCATCACTACCTTAGACTGTAAGGGCCCTATTGCATTGGGTGATGAACAGCCATACCCACAATATCTCCTTGTGTACTAGGGCCAGTGATCAGTCTACTTTTTTTTTTTTTTGATAACTTAACAAAACCATCAAGCACAATTCTACCCACATAATAGAGGATGTGCGGCTGACAAATGATCCAGCGATCGCTTGTGCAGCTATGCCTAAATGGTTGTTGGACCATTTGAATAGGCTTGGTGAATGAGCGCCAATCTGCAAAATCGGCGCTTGTTCACTTCCCACATCTGGCAGTGTAATAGGGCCCTAAGGTTACGCTGTACTTTTATTTATCTCTCCTTAAAGGCCCATTGGTACTACAGAGATTCTGCTCGGAATTTCCATAGTTTGAACATACGGAAGTGTATAAATAATGACATCTCTGCCATCCCTTTTATCGATACTCATGTTTATTTCCCTTCGCACCCACGGGACCTCATATTACATTCCAACCAGTAGCACAGTCACATTACGTGGAAAGGGTAGGTGCTGGCAGAATTACAGAGAATCCTGCCCACAAATAACCCACTATGATAGTAGGAAAAATTGGCGTTCTTCCAGAATTATTTCAGTCACTTCCTTTGTGTGACAAAGATAAGAATCAGTCTTCTTCTTTCTGTGAACTTCCCTTCTTCACCAGGACACGTTCCTGCACCAGTCATCATTAATCTGCCAGCAGTAACTATGACTTCGCCTTTCTGCATCCTGGAGCTGTGAGCACTGCGTAGATGACCTCAGTGTGCTGCATGCGGAGTGCTGTAATTCTGGAATCTTGGAGAGCGAGGCTTCCTGTGCATTCAGACACTCGTGTTCCCCTTACGTAGGGTTTGGATCAGAGCATTCGGCCTTAAAGGAAAACTGTCAGCCTGTTCATCCACACTAAACTCAATACACTGAGTTATAGTGTGGGTGAACAGGAGTCAGAAGAGGGGTCACTTAAGTAGGTCCTGAGATATGTCCCCCAGAAGATCCTCTAAGTTCAGTGAATTGCGCCCAGGGGGCGGGGCTTCATTAGCTCAATTTACATATTCATTACTGTGACTCCACTTCACTAACCCTTCTCCACAGGAGGTTTCTGTCCTCCCTGAGTTCACCTTAGGACACCTGTGTTACGGTTTGACAGGTGTACCGCCCCTGGCGAGATTCACTGAATTTAGCAGAGGATCTTCTGAGACATATCTCAGGACCTGCTGGACCTATTTAAGTTAGTGACCCCTCGTTGGACTTCTTTTAACCCACACTATAACACAGTGTATTGGGTTTAGTGTAGGGGAACAGACTGACCATTTTCCTTTTAAACTTGTATTCTCTATTGTTGTTCTTTTTCATCACTTTTGGTGATCAGTTTACAGTGGAGACCATGTATTGTGTAAACATTAATATGATGGGTTGGCCTTGTGTTTCTGTACGACCGATGAAGTAAACATGGTAAAACAGTCATGTACCTTGACCCCCAAAAACTTTTAACTCGTAATTTGTGCTCGTGAAACGTGTAGTCATTAAGATTCCTCTGATCTTACATGTAGTACTGGGCATTGCCTGTATGTTTTTGTAAGATGCGTCCTAAGATGATAGTTTGATCATGGTTTCCACCACCAGAAGCCCCCACAGACCATCTGTAATGGGGGTACTTGGCAGCAAACTTCTAAATTTGCTGCAGCGCCTCTGCAGGAGAAATGAAGCATTTACAAAGTTCTAAGTGAAATCATTGGGGATGTCCATACTATTGTATCCTCTCTCTGTTGTCTGAGGCTCCTGAATGATAAGGTGCAAAAATGAGCCAACTGGAGTAACTATCTGATTCCTGACGGCTCATGTAAATGAATGGGATGCCGCGGGGATCTGGCCCGATCCAGCAACTGTATTGCTAAATCGTGGTGTGAATGCACCCTTAGAATTAGCTGATCTCTGTAGGGGAAGGGGGTTTTGTAAACCAGACAATCCCCTTAATATTTAAAGCCAGCTTTTTGTATATGTCTCTGATGTAATAAGAGTTGCCTTATATTTATGTTGTCATACAATTGGCTTACTGTTTTATTGGTCTCTTTCTATCCAACAGCAGATCGCCCCATGAACAGCTCGCTCTCCGCCTCACAGATTCACAACATTAGCTCCAAGGAGCCCTTAAACAGAGTATTGGGTGAGTTCAGATATCTGAAATGTGGACCTTAAAGGAATACTGCAGTCTTATCCCCTATGCGCAGGATATTGGATAAGTGTCTGATCGCAGGGGGTCTGACTGCTGGGACCCCCGGCAATCTCCTGTACAGAGACCTGGCATTCCCGCACCAGGACATACATTTACGTCCTTTCTATGACCGCGAGCATCGGAACGGTGCTCGTGTCATACACGGCAGGTTCCCGCCCGTAATGGCCGACATCCGCGATCGCGCGGTTGTCCGCCATTAACCCCTCAGATGCCGTGATCAATACAGATCACGGCATCTGCGGCAGTGCGGTACTTTGGATGATCGGTTCGCCCGCAGTGCTGCCGCGCCGATCCGATCATCCAGCATGGCGGCCGGAGGTCCCCTCACCTGGCTCCGGCCGTCTCCCGGGGTCTTCTGCTCTTGTCTGCGATCGAGCAGACCAGAGCAGATTATGACCATAATACTGATCAGTGCTGTGTCCTATACATAGCACGGAACAGTATTAGCAATCAAAGGATTGCTATAGATAGTCCCCTATGGGGACATAAAATGTGTAAAATAAAAGTTGAAAAATGTAAAAATAATAAGTAAAAAAAAAGTGAAAAATCCCCTCCCCCAATAAAAATGAAAATTGTCTGTAAACCTATTTGGTATAGCCGCGTGCGTAAATGTCCGTACTATCAAATTATAATGTTAATTATCCCATACGGTGAATGGCGTAAATAGTAAAAAATGAAAAAGTCCAAAAATGCAGCTTTTTTTGTCACATTTTATAATAAAAAATGATCTAAACGTTTTATATATGCAAATGTGGTATCGATAAAAAGTACAGATGACGGTGCAAAAAATGAGCCCTCATAACGCCCTATATACGGAAAAATGAAAAAGTTATAGGTGGTCAAAATAGGGCAATTTTAGATTACTGATTTTGTACAAAAAGTTAGAATTTTTTTTTTTAAGCGGTACAAAAATATAAAAGTATCTAGCCATGGGTATCATTTTAATCGTATTGAGCAACAGAATAAAGAACACATGTCATTTTTACCGTAAAGTGTATAGTGTGAAAACAAAACCCTCCAAAATGTACAAAATTGTGGTTTTCATTTAAATTTTCTCCCTAAAAAAAATTTTTGGGGAGGTTTTTGAGAACAATTGGTCACGCAAAAAACAAGCCCTTATATGGGTCTGTAGATGGAAATATAAAGGAGTTATGGATTTTAAAAGGCGAGGAGGAAAAAACGAAAACGTAAAAATAAATTTGGCCTGGTCCTTAAGGTGAAAAAAGGATTGGTCCTTAAATGGTTAAAGAAGTACTATGGTGGAAAACTTTTTTATTAACAAATACCAGAAAGTTACACAGATTTGTAAATTACTTCTTCTATTAAAAATTCTTAATCCTTCCAGTACTTATTGCGACTCTATACTACTGAGGAAATTCTTTTTCTTTTTGGATTTCTTTTCTGTCATGACCACAGTGCTCTCTGCTGACACCTCTGTCCATGTCAGGAACTGTCCAGAGCAGGAGAAAATCCTCATAGCAAACATATGCTGCTCTGGACAGTTCCTAAAATGGACAGAGGTGTCAGCAGAGAGCACTGTGTTTGGTTTGTGACAGAAAAGAAATCCCAAAAGAAAAAAATTTCCTCTGTAGTTTACAGCCGCTGATAAGTACTGGAAGGATTAAGAATTTTTTATAGAAATAATTTACAAATCTGTTTAACTTTCTGGCACCAGTTGATTAAAAAAAAAGTTTTCCACCGGAGTACCCCTTTAAAGGTATTCCACCTTTTATAATACTTATCCTCTATCTACAGAATAGGGAATAAGTGTGTGATCATGGGGGTCTGGCTACTGGGGCTCCTGTGATCTTGGAAAGGGTAGCTGTGGAGCTGGCGGAGATAGCCAAGTGCTGTACCCAGCAGCTTCCATAGACAATGTGTGGAGCGGCAGAGGTGAGACTCTTGTTCCCAGCTGTTGCAAAACTACAACTCCCAACATGCTGTAGTTTTGCAACAGCTGGAGGCACACTGATTAGGAAACACTACACTAGCCAGATAAGAGTTTTTAGATAAATCTATATTTACAATAAAAGGAATAATATTTATGATAACACATTTTGTGTTTCTTCGTATTGTCTTTGATTTATATTAAAATTAGTTGGATGATCTAAAAATCCATAGATATGACAAATACGCAAAAATTTGGTGGAGAAAATACTTTCCACAGCACTGGATATAAGTTCCACTGTAAACTACTTTCCATTATGCCATCTCTTGTGTGGTAATACCTCTTTAGACTCTCCATAGTCCTACTGGCTTGGACTTTCCCAACTTTTATGTGTACAATGACTCATACAGTGTTTTTTTTGTGCCAGAAAGAATTCTATTCTTTATTGTTACTGTATCAGGTGTATGAAGTGTATGCTTTTCGGATTTAGGTTGTTTAAAGGGAGCTGGTCAGGATGAAGATGTAGTCTAATCTGGTGACATCATGTTATAGAGCAGGAGGAGCTGAGCAGATGATATATACAATACAGTTCAATCTGCAGGTATCATGTTATAGAGCAGGAGGAGCTGAGCAGATGATATATACAATACAGTACAATCTGCAGGTATCATGTTATAGAGCAGGAGGAGCTGAGCAGATGATATATACAATACAGTACAATCTGCAGGTATCATGTTATAGAGCAGGAGGAGCTGAGCAGATGATATATACAATACAGTACAATCTGCAGGTATCATGTTATAGAGCAGGAGGAGCTGAGCAGATGATATATACAATACAATCTGCAGGTATCATGTTATAGAGCAGAAGGAGCTGAGCAGATGATATATACAATACAGTACAATCTTCAGGTATCATGTTATAGAGCAGGAGGAGCTGAGCAGATGATATATACAATACAGTACAATCTGTAGGGATCAGGTTATAGAGCAGGAGGAGCTGAGCAGATGAAATATACAATACAGTACAATCTGCAGGTATCATGTTATAGAGCAGGAGTAGCTGAGCAGATGATATATATAATACAGTACAATCTGCAGGTATCATGTTATAGAGCAGGAGGAGCTGAGCAGATGATATATATAATACAGTACAATCTGCAGGTATCATGTTATAGAGCAGGAGTTGCTGAGAAGATGATATATACAATACAGTACAATCTGCAGGTATCATGTTATAGAGCAGGAGGAGCTGAGCAGATGATATATACAATACAGTACAATCTGCAGATATCATGTTATAGAGCAGGAGGAGCTGAGCAGATGATATATACAATACAGTACAATCTGCAGGTATCATGTTATAGAGCAGGAGGAGCTGAACAGATGATATATACAATACAGTACAATCTGCAGGTATGTTATAGAGCAGGAGGAGCTGAGCAGAAGATATATACAATACAGTACAATCTGCAGGTATCATGTTATAGAGCAGGAGGAGCTGAGCAGATGATATATACAATACAGTACAATCTGCAGGTATCATGTTATAGAGCAGAAGGAACTGAGCAGATAATATATACAATACAGTACAATCTGCAGGGATCATGTTGTAGAGCAGGAGGAGCTGAGCAGATGATAGATATATATATATATATACAATACAGTACAATCTGCAGGGATCATGTTATAGAGCAGGAGGAGCTGAGCAGATGATATATATACAATACAGTACAATTGGGAAAGACTGCTCTGGATAATAGAGGTCAATAGCGGAGACATGGAAATGTTTTGATGACCACAATGCTGGTACTTTACTTAGTCTGCCTAAAGGCAAAGACTGTCTGGACTTGCTGGAAGTTGTAGTTTTGCAACAGTTTGAGTCCCTCTGGTTGGGAAACACTGGCCTAAATAGTGCATGTGTTGGGCTTCCAGTTAGAAATGATAAGATATAGTCCATGACTTATTTTCATGTGTTTTGCCCACAGCTAACCTCTTCCTATTGATCTCGTCCATTCTTGGAGCCCGGACGGCCGGGGCCCACACACAGTTTGTACAGTGGTTTATGGAGGAATGTGTAGAGAGCCTGGAGCAGGGAGGAAAAGGGGGGATCCTTCAGTTTATGCCTTTCAGTATGGTGAGTATATTTTATTGCTGGCGGTCAATAATTTGGCGCACAATCTTTTGTCTGTAAGGATGGAAAAGCTGAAGACTCTGGGCTTCTCACTTCAATAAAGTATCTCCTATCCATAGTATATCGGTAGGGGTCTGCTGGCCTCGACTCTTGCCGATTCTAAAATTGTAGCCTAGGGGTAGGGTCACATTTGCCATAGGTTGATGCGTATTTTCCTACCCATTGAAGTCAATGGGTAGCAAAATCAGCTGCATATTTTGCTTTCAATTTACTTCAATGGCTAGGAAAATACGGCACACATGACCCTACTCTAAGGCCACACGTCGGAATTTCTATGCCCATTCTGCTGCAGCAGAATCCTATTGAATTCAACAGGATTCTGCTGCGCTGTGCACACGGCGGAATTTCTGTGCCAGATGTTTTCGGCGTGGAAATTCTGTTTTCCTTGTCCATTCTTTCCACACGTTCATTCTTTGTGCGGCGTCTGCACAGAATCCATAGCAGTCTATGAGACGGAGCATTCCTGTGCGGTCCTAGCGCCAGCAGATTATGCCGGCGCCCGCAGTGTGTGCAATGTCCGCACAGAGTCTATCCGTGCAGACGTTCCGTAGTGTAAACATAGCCTAAATGAACAGATTGGGTAGCCCTTGCACATCCTGCTCTGTTCATTCAAGGGCACAGTTTACTGCCATTTTTGAGATAGTCAGGGGTCCCAGCTGTCAGACCCTCAACAATCTGCCAGTTATCTTCTATGCTGTGGATAGGAAATACTTTGCTCAAGTGAGTATTCCTTTTTTAAAGGATAAGTATCGTGAAGAAAAACGTATCCCCTATCCGAGCGCTCGGCTCTAAAAACGTATCCCCTAAGTTAAGTTTTTCTTTATGATACTTATCTTTTATTGTACTTTTTTGTATTTTTTTCATTTATCTATGTATTTATTATCTATTTTCTGTATCAAAAAGCCTAATGGAATATTTTTGTGCATTTCATGGTCTAATATAGGAGACTCCCCACTATACTCCCCATATGGAGAAGGGCTTTATACTTTTCATTTAAGTTTGATGGGTTTTTGGGACTTTTTTATTTAATTAATTTCTTTTTATTTTTAATTTTTTTAAGAGCTTTTCCAAGATTAGAAAAACAGATAATTTCTTCCAAAAACAGCACCACACCTGACCTCAGGCTGTGTGTGGTATTACGGCTCATTTCCATTGAAGTGAATAGCGCCAGATTGTAATACTACCCACAACCGGAGGATAGGTGTGGCGTTATTTTTTTGGAAGAAATGTTCTCTGTTTTGATAACCCTTTTAATCAGTTGCATATCCTTTTGTTTCCAGGGTGTTGGCGCCCACAATACACAGTGAGGAGAGCCTGAAGCAGATTTAGATATTGTTAAACTATCCTGAGGATAGACCATCAATAAGAATAAAAATTATATATGGCCCTGGAAAACCCCTTTTTAATACATTCAGTAGACCAGTGCTTCCCAACCAGGGTGGGAAACACTGCAATAGACCAAAGAGTCATTTATACTTAATTTTAAGAATTATTTTTTATTTATTTATTTTTTCATTTTTTTTTTTTTTCCCCCAACAGGTTTCTGAATTGGTTAAAGTCTCCACCCTATCAAGCCCAAAAATAGTTCTGGCTATCACTGACCTGACTCTTCCTCTCGGGAGGAGAGTTGCTGCCAAAGCACTGACTGCGTTATGAGCCTCGGTGACCATTTTCTCAGCTGTATCTGTCGCCTTTCCTTATTGCGGACATATTTGCTGCCAGCTGGCTGAGCTTCTCAAGACATTAGTGACTTTACAATATAGTTTTCTACAGAGCGCATACATTACATAGACCTATTTGTCTTGCAAGATCATGAGGCCATCAAGTTCAGTTCACCGTGGATCATGCCGTATATAAAAAAAATTCCTGGATTACAATAATCACATTATATTGGATGAGAAAGTGACAACTAGCGCACAAATCAATAGGTTTCATTGTAAAGCGCACCGTAAAGGGGTGTACACCAATGCGCTAAGCTTATGGCCACGTTCCGGATGGCATACCATGATTACAGAAAGGTTCGATTTCTGGAAAATTCTACTTTTTCACCATTAGGGAGTATTCACCTGGCGAAATATCTGCTGGAGAAATTTCAGGCGGACATTCCATGCCCATCAGTCACCAATAGGACAATCAGTCGGTGATGGGACTGCTCGGACATGTGTAGTTTCCATTGCCGGTAATGCATATCAAAGCGGATTTTGCTGGGGAAAAAAAAATGAACATGTTCCAGAGTCCAGAATTAGAATTTTGGATACGCCTACTTGTCAATATATTCATAAATTTCTAGGAGGAATAACTGGAACGGCACAACCCCATGACCAATAATGCAAGTATTTAGTATGGTCAAAGAGCATAACAGTAAATACTTTGATAATCCCTGTTTTATATCTTTTTAATAGAATATGTAGTTGTGTTTTGTACTTTTTTTTAAATTTTTTTAATGGTTTTTTTCCCCCTAAATGTCACCATTCCCCCAATCGGTGCCAATTGTCATAACAAAGTATAACACTATTGGCACTGATTGGACAGTGATAGTGTACAGAGACACCCCCCCAAAGTGGTGACACCTACTTGTCAATGTATTCATAAATGCCTACCAGAAATAACAGAACAACCCAAAATACAGGTATTTAATATAACAGACCTAACAGAAGAGCGGACACATCCTCTTTAAAGGGGGTACTCCGCCCCTAGACATCTTATCCCCTATCCAAAGGATAGCGGATAAGATGTCTGATTGCGGGAGTCCAACCGCTGGAGACCGCAGCCATCTTTGCTGCGGCACCCCAGACATCCGATGCACGGAGCGAACTTCATGAAGCAGTGTCCCGCTCGTGACGTCACGACCCCGCCCCCTCAATACAAGTCTATGGGAGGGGGTGTGACGACAGTCACGCCCCCTCCCATAGACTTGCATTGAGGGGGCGTGGCTGTGACATCACAAGCCTCCGGCGCCGCACCCAACACTCTTAAATGAACGCCGGGAGATTGAGGGAACCCCCACAATCAGACATCTTATCCCCTATCCTTTGGATAGGGGATAAGATGTCTAGGGGCGGAGTACCCCTTTAAGGGTAGAGTCACACATAGCATATCCACAACGTATTTGACTATTTTGACACTACGAGCAGACACACAGTGATCTGCGAGTCACCATGCGCAACATACTCGGACGTTGTGGACGCTCTCTGCCTAGCTCAGGGAGCAGGGGGAGCGACAGCGATGTCTGTGAGTACACTGCATGTGGCGTCTCGTAGATTACTGTGTGTCTGCTCGTAGCGGCGGATTGCGGCTTTGTGCAGGCACAGCAGGAGGCACACTCTAAGGATGGTCAGTAGTGCAACCGCAGTGTCAAATACGCTGCGGATGCGCTGTGTGTGCCCATATCCTAAGAGAACATACAAAAAACCATTCACTCTGTTCAGAAATTTTGGATACTGAAAATATGATGCTTTATTTCTTAGCAAGTTCCTTATAAAAAAAAAAATAGTTTTTCATTGGAATACCCCTTTAATTCTATCAACTGGCTCCAGAGAGTTAAACCTATTTTTGTAAATTACTTTTATTAAAAAAAAATATATTCTTAATTCTACCAGTACTTATCAGCTGCTGAAGTTGAGTTGTTCTTTTCTGTCTGACAACAGTGCTCTCTGCTGACACCTGAACTGTCCGGAGCAGGAGAGGTTTCCTATGGGGAATTGCTCCTACTCTGGACAGTTCCTGAGACAGAACAGGTGTCAGCTGAGAGCACTGTTGTCAGATAGAAAATAACAACTCAACTTCAGCAGCTCATAAGTACTGGTAGGGAAATAATAAAGTGTAGGGAAATACACTAAGGATAGTGCATAAAACTTAGCTTTTAATTCAAGCAGTTTAAAATGTCACCAAAAATAAACGTGAGTCCTTAACCATGTTAAAAGTTATTCAAAGACTAGCAGCCGAACTGTCCTTCTAGGGAGACTGCAACACACCTGAGTCAATATATCCAGGATTTACATAAAATTTTGTCAAGTAGTCCCACTGTTACCAAAGGTTACTGCTTAATAAATACAGTGACCCCCCCCCGACCTACGATGGCCCTGACATACGATTATCTCAGAGGCCATCGCATGTTGAAGGCAGCATCAACATACAATGCTTTTGTATGTCGGGGCCATCGCATAAACGGCTATCTGGCAGCGCTGACTGCTTCAGCTGCCGCCGGATAGCCGTTTACGGTGCCACGTGGGCCTTTCCTCGGGGCTCCGGAGCTCCTCTTTGGGATTCCCTGCATCGCCATCGCTCTCCATCGTCGTCATCGCGTCGCCGCGCATGCCGTCGCGTCATCCAATAGGAGCGGCGTGCGTAGTGACGTGAATGTGGCGACGTGAGAGCGAGGATCCCGGGGGAAGCAGAGACGTCGGGGACGCGGCAACAGCGATGGAGGGCGACATCCAGGGTAGCGGTGACGGTCCGGAGCAGCGGGGACAGGTGAGTACATCTTCCTATACTTTACATTGCACGGATCCCTCAACATACGATGGTTTCAACAAACGATGGTTCATTTGGAATGGATTACCATCGTATGTTGAGGGACCACTGTATTCCATTTGTGCTTTTTACTTACAGGCTATAATTACATATGGGATATTATCTACAAGTGTTTTCTATATGTCTTTGCTTTACAGGATATAATCTATATATGGGGCACCTAATATATACTTCTGCTTATTGTCTTTTAGGATTTACTTGTACTAGCATTTGCAATATGATCTAGGAATTTCCTTATTTATATGCCAACCTGAGGAAGTCAGTTATAATATACTGACAGAAACGCATTGTTGGGCAATATTTATTAAGCAGTAACCCTTGGTAATAGTGGGACTACTTGACAAAATTTTATGTAAATCCTGAGTTGGCTATATTGACTCAGGTGTGTTGCAGTCTCCCTAGAAGGACAGTTCGGCTGCTAGTCTTTGAATAACTTTTAACATGGTGAAGGACTCACGTTTATTTTTGGTGACATTTTAAACTGCTTTAATTTAAAAGCTACCGTATTTATCGGCGTATAACACGCACTTTTAAAACTTAAATTTAAGGCAAAAAGTCTGCCTGTCTGTTATACGCCGATAAATCTTCTGGTCACTGATTTAAAGCAACCGCAGCAGCGGCTGCTTATTAAGTATTAGCAGCACGGCCGCGGCCACTTTAAATCAGTGACCAGTGGCGTCTCCTCCCCACTCTGCTTTTAATTTTTCTTACCTCCCCCCTCTCTCATCATTCCCCCTTATCCCTGCTTTTCATAGTTTTTTTTATTTTTATTTTCCTTACCTGGCTGCGCTTCGGCAGGCCAGGTCAGGGAGCAGGTCTTGTGCGCTGCGGTCAGTGAAGCAGATGAGTGATCTCCTCTTCCGGCTTCTCTGCACGGCATCAGAGACGTCACTTTTCATTTCCTGCAGTCGCCGAACTCTGACTAGCAACGGCTGCAGGAAAAGAAAAGTGACGTCCCTGATGCCGCGCAGAGGAGCCGGGAGAGGACGTCATTCATCTGCTTCACTGACCGCAGCCCAAAAGACCCGTTGCCTGACCTGGCCTGCCGAAGGGCAGCCAGGTAAGGGAAATAAAAAATAAAAAAAACTATGAAAAGCAGGGAGAAGGGGGAATGATGAGGGAGGGGAAGAATAGCATAGGAGGAACATAATGGGGGGGGGATGATGAGACGGGGGAAATGATGGGAGGCATGATGAGACAGGGTGGGGGATGATGAGACGGGGAAATGATGGTGGGGGGAGGCACTAAAGGCTTAATGTCTGTATGGCTATTGGTGGTCTATGACAGGGGGAAATCATGAGACATGGGGGGTGGCGATGAGAGGGGTAAATGTGGCACAGGGACTGATAAAAAAGAAAAAGGAATGATGTGGCACTGGAGGGGACTAGACCAAACCTGAGGTGGGGGGGATGATGAGGCATTTAGTCCAAGTAATTTATTTTACATTTTATTTTATTTTTTTACTTAAATTTCCCTGTTAAAATGGGGCGTGTTATACGCCGATTAATACGGTAAGTTTTATGAACTATCATTAGTGTATTTTCCTACACTTTATTATTTACTTATGTTGACTGCAGGATAGACTTCACCTAGTGTGGTACTGGTAGGATTAAGATTTTTTTAATAAAAGTAATTTACAAATCTGTTTAACTTTCTGGAGCCAGTTGATATATATAGATATATATAGATATATATATGTATGTGTATATATATATATATATATATATATATATATATATATATATATACACTGGAATACCCCTTTAGGGTACGTTCACACGTACGCAGATTTCATGTGCAGGATTTTCATTTTTTTTTTTTTTTTTATATATATTTACAAATTTTGCATAACAAAATAAAAACAACCAAATACACTCTAGTGAAGTTCACACAAGCTCCATTACATCCAGCAGGAGAACAAAACAAGATGATACATTTAACTAGAATCAGTGCAATCATGAAGTTCCAGAGTGACCGCCTATCGTTAACAAACATATACAGTCAGGTCCATAAATATTGGGACATCGACACAATTCTAATATTTTTGGCTCTAGACACCACCACAATGGATTTGAAATGAACAAGATTTGCTTTAACTGCAGACTGTCAGCTTTAATTTGAGGTTATTTACATCCAAATCCTGTGAACAGTGTAGGAATTACAACAGTTTGCATATGTGCATCCCACTTGTTAAGGGACCAAAAGTAATGGGACAGAATAATAATCAAAAATAAAACTTTCACTTTTTAATACTTGGTTGCAAATCCTTTGCAGTGAATTACAGCCTGAAGTCTGGAACACATAGACATCAGCAAACATTGCTGGGTTCATCCCTGGTGATGCTCTGCTGCCTCTACTGCAACTGTCTTCAGTTCCTGCTTGTTCTTGGGATATTTTCCCTTCAGTTTTGTCTTCAGAAAGTGAAATGCTCAATAGGCTTCAGGTCAGGTGATTGACTTAGCCATTGCAGAACATTCCACTTATTTCCCATAATAAACTCTTTAGTTGCTTTTGCCGTATGCTTTGGGTCATTGTCCATCTGCACTGTGAAGCGTTGTCCAATGAGTTCTGAAGCATTTTGCTGAATATGAGCAGATAATTTTGCCTGAAACACTTCAGAATTCATCCTGCTACTTTTGTCAGCAGTCACATCATCAATAAATACAAGAGAAGCAGTTCCATTGGCACCATACATGCCCACCATGCCATAACCACCACCATGCTTCACTGATGAGGTGTATGCTTAGGATCATGTTCCTTTCCTTCTCCAGACTCTTCTCTTCCCATCACTCTGGTACAAGTTGATCTTGGTCTCATCTGTCCATAGGATGTTGTTCCAGAACTGTGAAGGCTTTTTTCGTTTGACAAACTCTAATCTGGCCTTTATGTTTTTGAGGCTCACCAATGGTTTACATCTTGTGGTGAACCCTCTGTATTCACTCTGGTGAAGTCTTCTCCTGATTCTTGACTTTGACACACATACACCTACCTCCTGGAGTGTGTACTTTATCTGGCCAACTGTTGTGAAGGGGTTTTCTTCACCAAGGAAAGAATTCTTCGCTCATCCTCCACAGTTGTTTTCCTTGGTCTCTCGGGTCTTTTGGTGTTGCTGAGCTCACCGGTGCGTTCCTTCTTCTTAAGAACGTTCCAAACAGTTTCTTTTGGAGCACGCTTAATGTTTTGGCTATCTCTCTGATGGGTTTGTTTTGGTTTTTCAGCCTAATGATGGCTTGCTTCACTGATAGTGACAGCTCTTTGGATCTCATCTTGAGAGTTAACAGCAACATCTTCCAAATGCAAATAGCTCACTTGAAATTAACTCTGGACCTTTTATCTGCTCATTGTAATTGGGATAATGAGGGAATAACACACACACCTGGTCAAGGAACAGCTGAGAAGCCAAATGTCCCATTACTTTTGGTCCCTTAGCAAGTGGGAGGGACATATGCAAACTGTTGTAATTCCTAAACCGTTCACCTGATTTGGATCTAAATACCCTCAAATTAAAGCTGACATTCTGGAGTCAAAGCACATCTTGTTCGTTTAATTTCAAATCCATTGTGGTGGTGTATAGAGCCAAAAATTTTAGAATTGTCGATGTCTCAATATTTATGGACCTGACTGTAGACACACACAGCCACGCACCATTCAAACACCTGTAGGACACCATTCATACACCTGTAGGAACCCTAAACACCATTTAAGGGGAAATGGTAGACCTTTACAGATGAGAGCTAACACGTTCAGAAGGGACCACTGACTCCCCCAATATCAACCAGGGCATCCAGACTTTATCAAATTTCTTTGTGCACTTACGACTAATATATAGGGTTCTATATAGTGGATTGTATCTATTGACTAGATTAAACCAACGGGACAAAGGAGGAGAAGTATCCTTCCATGCCGTTATCACTACCTTGCGAGCACAAAACAGCAAAAAAATTAACCAGAAGGCGCCTATGGGAGCCCGACTCTAGCTCATTAAGCAAACCTTGCAAACAAACTCAAGGTGAAAAAACAAAAGGAAACTCCAGATGGTCTTCCAGGAACTGCATTACAGCCCTCTAGATGGGAACCACACATGGGCAACTCCATACAGCATGCAAAAAAGAGCCTCTATCAACCTGGCAGCAAAAACAGATATCAGAAGAAAAAACACCTATACGAAAGAGCTTAACCGGAGTATAATACAAATGCAATATGAATCTGGACTGGATAAGCATGTCTCGGGCACTAACCACTGTGGGGAAATACGTCGCTGCAACCTCCCTCCACTGTTCCTCCAAGAGGTTGGGAATATCCTCAATCCATTTCAGGTGAGCGAACGCAAAAGGATCAGGGCCCACAGGCTGAAGCAGAGCATATGCTTGTGTCAATGGTTTAGTAAGGTCGGTAGTACCCAGGAGCAACTCCACATCAGAAAAAGCCGGGGTCACAGCAAGGGAGCCAAATTGTGCCAAGACCGCATGTCGCAATGGAAGATACCTAAAATGGTCACACAATTCTTGAAAGGAGGGAAAATCCCCAAATCGATGTACAGCAAACTTGACTCCATGTGGGCTCCAAAAGCCAGATGCCTCCAATTCCTGCAGGTGCTCAAAATGAGGGATCCCCTGGGAGACAACATTGGCTGTGGAAAGCACCCACAGACCACACCGCAGCCACAGTTCTAATAGGAGATAATAACTTTGCATCAGGAATATATATAAGACATTAGTCAAAGATTCATACAAATCCATAAGAGCTCCTGCCAAAGCTGTGGACACATTGGAGAGATCCAGTTTAGAGATGAGCAAAGTTACAGTGATTCAATTCGTCACAAACTTTTCTTTCGGCTTGGCAATTGCTGACTTTAGCCTGCATAAATTAGTTCACCTTTCAGGTGCTCTGGTGGGCTGGAAAAGATAGATACAGTCCTAGGAGACTCCTAGGACTGTATCCACCTTTTCCATCCCACCGGAGCACCTGAAAGGTGAACTAATTTATGCAGGCTAAAGTCAGCAACTGCCAAGCCGAGAAGTTCATGACTAATCGAATCACTAACTTTGCTCAACTCTAATCCAGATCGATCCACCAGTCAGCATACACAAGCTGGGACGCTAAGAAATAATTATACATATTTGGAGCAGCTAGACCTCCCTGTTGTTTTGGAGCCTGCCGCGACGCCTGACCCAGTCGTGGAGGTTTATCTTGCCAAAAGAAGGATCTCATGAGGCCACTCGGCTTAACAAAGAATCTCTTACTAGGGATCAGAGGTGAGAGATGAAAAAGATATGGAAACTTAGGAAGCTATATCATTTTAAAGATATTTAGACTACCCGCCAATAAGGGTAAAGAAGACCAAGCTTGCAACCGGGTAGCCATAGAAGTGACAACAGGATCCAGATTCAAAGCAAAAAATTCCCCAAGACATGCAGAGACCTCAACCCACAAATACTTAAAGCGAGTGACCACCTGGAGACCATTGGAGAAAGAACAGCAGCTGCAGACAAAGGCATCGGAGAAGATTTTGACCAGTTGCAAAGGAGCCAAACAGTTTAAGAAGCTCAAACAGCGCCACCAAGGAGCCCTCAATATCTGCTAGATAAACTAAAGTGTCATCTGCATGCATGGAGACATTCTCCTCCAATGGTGCCCGGTGAAGCCCACAGATAGGAGAAACTTGAATGGCTACTGCCAGGGGCTCCACTGCCAGAGCACATGAAAAAAGGTGACAGCGGACACCCCTGACGCGTACCTCTATTCAACGGAAATGGTTCAGAGACATCCAAATTTGTGCGTAGCCTAACCCTAGGGCTGTCATATAATAGTCTCACCCACACTCTAAACTTGGGGCCAAATCGAAGAACCCGCAACACACACCTAAGATAAGACCACTCAACAGAATCGAAAGCTTTGTAGACATCTAAACTACCAATATAACCCGGAGAGGCATGACCCTCAGCCGCAGCAATATTTAGTTGCAACCATTTTACATTAATATCAGTGGCCATGCCAGGCATAAACCCTGTTTGGTCAGGATGAGCAACAGTAGTAATGACACCCCCACCCCCCAAGCCGATTAGCCTGAATTTTAGCCAGGATTTTCACCAACATTAAGAAGGATCAACATTAAGAAGGGAAATGAAACAGTAGGAATCTGGCATAGTGGGACCCTTGCCACGTTTAGGAAGAACTACAATCAGAGACTCACGCATGGAATCTAGTAACCTCCCAGTCTCGGAGGCAACACTGAAGAGATTCAGCAAAAGGGGGATCAGCCTTTCTTCGTTCATCTTTTACCAATCGCTACCATTCCATCTAAGCCCGGAATCTTTCCTGTTGGTAGATTAGCAATAGCCAGCGACCCCTCCTCCGGAGTAAAGGGGGCCTCTAAGGCAGCCGCCTGAATCTCAGACAAAGGAGTAAAAGAGAACCCTCTCAAAAAGGAAATAAGACTAGCCAGAACATCTGAAATCTGGGAAGAGTACAGCGATCTATAGAAATCCAGAAACACATCATTAATGACTATTGAATCGGAGTCTAGAGCCCCATTCAACCCCCTGATGCAAGGAATGGACACCACCGGCCTGCTCTCCCTGGACAAATATGCCAACAACTTCCCATTTTTATCCCCAAACTCAAATAGGGCCTCCTCCCTATCCACCATCTTCTTCTGAACGCTCGCCTTCTGCAGGATTAAGAGAGCTCTCCGTGCCTTAACCCACTCCCGCTCCGTCTCAGAAGGATTCCTCACCATCTCTGCCTCCAGTACCCCAATCTCAACCTGTAATGCCTTCTCTCTAGCAGAATAAGCAGCTCTCTGTCCCGCAACCCCAGACATAAAAGCACCACTTACATGAGCCTTATATGCATCCCATTGTATCAGTTTGTAAGGATGAGAGCCATTGTGTTCCCAGAAACAGGTATGTGCCTCCAGTAACCCAGCCATCACCACCTTCTCTTGAAGCCAGCCAGGAGAGGAGGGATGAAGACCTAATCTTAGGGTAAGAAAAATAGCTGTGTGGTCAGAGATCCCGTACTGGTATATGTAACGTAGCTTACCATGGGCAGAAGATCTGCCGATGCAAATGCTGGATCAATCCTGGATAACGATTTGTGAACTGAGGAGCAAAAGAAGATGACTGGGTCAGATGGATGCTTCCAGGCCAAACATCAGTAAGAGATAGCGCCTTACTCCAGGCAAAAAGCCAGGGAGAGCCATCATCCGTAGCTCCGGTGCGATCAAGGGGAGGATCTGGAACTATGAAAACAAGGGGAAGAGAGGGAAATGTCAGCAGTTTAGTCATAACACATCCACACTGAATGGGGAGGAGGGGGGGACATAGACAGAGACCACATTAAAAGTAAAGGCATGCAAGGAACACTTAATAATAACAAACCTACCAAACTGGTCACAGGCCACCTGGGAAATTAACGACGGGAGGGACTTAGAAACGAAAATGGACACTCCACGGGCTGACGTAGAGTAGGTGGAAGAATACCCCCTCGCAAGCCATGCCCTTTTGAGGGCTAGTATCTTCTGGCCAACAATATGGGTTTCTTGTAAACGAATAATATGCAGGGAGTGACGTTTAACAAAATCAAGACATAGAGCCCGTTTTAAGCATCCACCCACTGCAGCGCTCCAACTGGAGACGTGAACAATCTCGTAGGCACAGCATCCACCACCCTGGAAACAACATGGCGTATTGATACCCCTTGTTACGGAGGCGAAGTCGTACTTCAGTGAACTTGACCCTCAGTTTATGTAGCTCCACGGAGAAATCTGAGTAGAAGGCAACTCTACTGTCATTAGAGCGCACCTCCCCTTTAATGCGGACAGCTCTCAATATAGCGTCCCGATCTCTGAAGTGAAGTAGTTATGCCAGAAAGGAGGGGGAGGTGGGCCCAGCACCCTCTGCGCCCTCTCCACGGTAAAGTAGGGTGAGAAGGTATCAGCTGGCAAAATGTCAACAATGATTCCAGAAATGCCACAGGGTCTGGACCCTCCGCTTTCTCCGGAATGCCCACCAGGCGGATATTATTGCACCTGAGGCGGTTTTCTATATCAAAAGCACGATCAAGAACACTTCTAACTTGTTGCTGTAAGGAAGCCATCTGCTCCGGCAGGGGCTGAAGAGTATCCTCGACCGCAGACACCCGGCGCTCCACCTCTTCAGCACGCTCCATATTTTCTGTGTCTCATGGCAAAGTATTAGAACTCCTGTCGAAGTTCATCCTCCTTAGAATCCATTAGAGTCTGACAGGAAGTGAAGGTCGCAAGCAACTCCGTGAACTTCTGAACAATAGAAGCAGCAGGGCAGGTACCATGGTGCGGAGAACATCTCTGCTCAGAGCTAGGACCGCCAGCATACAGGGAGGAAGAAGGTTTAGGTGACTCCTGTCCCAGTTCCTCTGGAGGTCTGGAGAATTGACTAAGGGCCCTGGCCGCATGAGCTGAGACCTTGGAGACTATAGGCGTAGGTACAAAGGAGTCCCTCCGGGAGTGCCCGCTAGCCTTAGTGGCCCTCATCTGAAGATGCTTCATCCTCTGTTGACTGCCTAGCAGCCTCAGCAGCAGGTTTAGATTTCTTGATTTTGTTCCTAGAGCCACCCATGGTAACAGCACCAGACAAGCTGAAAGGGCTGGAGGGAAGTACAGCGCCATAGCACAGAGGTCAGCAGCACGCACAGGCTGAATATGAAATGGAAAGGATCAGCACCACAGCAGGCAGCAAGAACAGGAGTTGAACTGTCAGGTGTAGCGCCACAAGTTTCAGTAGCTCACATGGGCAGGCAGCAGAAGGGATATTTACAGCGCACACCACAGCTGCAGTCTTTTCAGGTGTAGCACCACAAGTCTGAGCAGCACTCACAGACAAGCAGCAGCATATGGGATATTCACAGCATACACCTCAGATGCAGGCCATGTAGGCGGAGCGCCACAATTCCCAGCAGTATTTACTGGCAGGCGGCAGCAGATGGGATATTCACAGTGCTCACCACAGATGCAGTCCCTTCAGGTGAAGCACCTCAAGTCACAGCAAAACTCACTGGCAAGTGGCCGCAGGTGGGATATTAACAGCATACCCCCAGTCTCTTCAAGTAAAGCACCTCAAGGCCCAGTAGTACTCACACGTATTCCACCGCAGAGGGATGATGCACAGCAGGTTATATTAGGATGCAGAGCACCAGAAATCCCAGCAAGTCCAGCCAGAGGCCATCAAGCAGGGAGAGACTCTAGGAAGGCACTAAAATGCCCAGCCGCGCACGCAGAGCCCTGATCAGCAGGCAGAGGACAAAGCTCCGTTCAGTAGAATGATCCAGCCACGCCAACAAAGGACAATGGCGACCCCACCACAGCAGAAATGTCACCTGCTACCAGCGGCACCTCCCGCCACACGGGAAGGACTCCCAAGACACTGCTGCCGCCCCACCGCTGCTGCTCACCGCTCTGCCGCCCGGACCTCCAGCTGCCCGCAACCAACACCGGACCGCCACCCAAGGACAGCACACTTCAGGGAGCCAATCGGGTGAGTCAGAGCCCTGAAAAGGATAGGTAGACAGGGTATATAGAACTGGGCTAGCGGGAGCACTGCGAAGTGCGACTGCTCATCTCGTCATTCAGGACATGTCCATGCACAGGATTTTCTGCTGCAGATTTCAATATAAACTAAATGACTGAGCACAGCTTCTAATCGACAGTTACAAATCCTGCGCATCAAATCTGTGCACGATCCTGTATGTGTGAACGTACCCTTAATTGGGCTTTTTGGGCCTTTTCTTCTGGAGGTCAAAGATTAAATCAGTGTGATCTATGTTATCTATGATCAGTGTGATCTATGATATGTTTCTATGCCGTATCAGAAAATCACTTCAAACCTTTTTACTCTAGGAATAATGGCAGCGGGAAAAAAAATTGTTGCACCATTTTTTTTTATATCAATGTAAATAAATTGTTAGATACAGGATATCTGCACTTTTGGTGCCTATGTTTATGGATACATCTCTTATCCGGCTAGATGGTGTTACCTAAGGACATGTTTATAAATTACGTTAATCATATTGTATTGCAAAGTCGCAATACTTGTTCACAGGAAATCATGAAATTCTGAATCACAATGACTTGAGGAAACATAAGATTTTTCCCTTTCTGTCATTTTGTAATATATTTTTTTGTATTCTCGATTAAAATTTCTTATGTATTTAATGGAAAACTACTTTTGCATATTCTTGTAGGCTAGTCATTTGTATTGCATAGTTAGACCCTTAAAGGGATGGTCTGGCAAATAGCAACCTATTCAATATCTACAGGATAGGGAATAGATGTTTGATCACAGGGCGGGGGGGGGGGCGACTGCTGGGAACCCTACAGTCTCCTTACTGTCCACCAATCAGGAGATTGTGGGGTTCCCAGAGCTCATTCAGGAGATCTTCGGGGGTTCCAGTGGTCGGACCCCCTGCAATTAAACACTTATCCCCTATCCTGTGGATAGAGGATAAGTTGTTTTTTCCCGGACAATCCCTTTAAGGTTATTAAAAGAAAGGTTGTTGGACAAGTGAAGGGGTAGACACTTGGGCTGAGTAGTGCACAAGAGGATATGTTGAAGACCTCTGTGTAAGTGTCACTGTCATTTACAAAAATAAACTTTAAGACATGTCAAATGTTTTCATTAGTCAGGGTTTGGGTGCGGAGACCCCCACCGATTTGCTAGAACCAGCTAGAAGAATTGCTCAACGAAGTCTCCTTGTCTCGGTTGACTAGCTCCATAAACACCGACTAGCTCAGTCACCTGCAATGAGGTGAAAGATATGCACTTAGCTGAGCTCTTGTTCTACAGATTGATGGGGGTCGTTCTACAGATTGGTGGGGGCCTCAGCCCTCTGACCGATGAAAACTTTGGAGAGACATGTCCAAAGTTTTCATCGGTAAATGATACCACAGATGGCCACTGTCAGATACAGTGGTCCCTCAACATACGATGGTAATCCGTTCCAAATGGACCATCGTTTGTTGAAACAATCATATGTTGAGGGATCTGTGCAATGTAAAGTATAGGACCGTTGGCTGTCCGGGCATGCTGGGAGTTGTAGTTTTGCAACATCTGGAGGTCTGCAGGTTGAAGACCACTGGTATTGGAGGTTATACTCACGTGTCCCCGCCGCTCCATACCGTCACTGCTCGTCACCACTGCCCTGGATGTCGCCTTCCATCGCTGTCGCCGCGTCCCCGGGGTGTCCCCGACGCTCTGGCAAGGCCTCTGCTTCCCCGGCATCCTCGCTCTCCGTCGCCGCCATCACATTGCTACGCACGCCGCTCCTCTTGGATGACGGGACGGCGTGCGCAGTGACGTGATGATGAATATGGAGAGCGCCAACGATGCAGGGGATCCCGAAGAGGACGCACCGGAGCCCCGAGGACAGGTAAGTGATCGGCAGCGGACCACACGGGGCACCGTAAACGGCTATCCGGTGGCAGCTGAAGCAGTCTGCGCTGCCGGATAGCCGTTTATGCGATGGCCCCGACATACAAAAGCATTGTATGTTGATGCTGCCTTCAACATGCGATGGCCTCTAAGAGGCCATGGTATGTTGAAATGATTGTATGTCAGGGCCATCGTAGGTCGGGGGGGGTCAGTGTACAAATTTTTTTATATGTTGTACATCTTGGCAAAACATTAACTTTTCTAATATACTTCATCAGAAAATTTTGTTTAATTTATATAGAAATCATGGCTTAAAAAACTGGCCCCCAAGGGTCCCCATACCTTCTGGGACACCAACGAGCCCAGAGGCAGCGTCATGATGACGCATGGACCTTGGACACAGCTCTTCTCCCGGCCTGTCACTCATCCTGCAGGAGCGCAAAGTGGTCGAGAACGAGCACACACTTAGTAAGGTCCTGCATCCCTTCAGAGGAGCTCCGCAGCAGCCATTAGCTGTTTCCTGAGTACACTCCTAGTATCACTGGTGCTGTAAGTGCACGGGGAAAACAGCTTATATCGGCTGTTGTAGCTCCCGAGATGGTGCCGCACATATAACATCAGCCCCACTCTGCTAACACAGCCACCAGGCGCCGCTCACTTCTCCTCCCGCCGCTTTTTTTTTTTAATGTCCATCCGCCGCTCACTTCTCCTCCCAGCCGCCATTCATTTCACTGCCCGCCTGCCACTTACTTCTCCCCTAGGGTTATCAAAACTACAACTCCCAGCATGCCCTGACATTGAGGACATGCTGGGAGTTGTAGTTTTGCTAATGCTAGGGGAGATGTGAGCAGACTGGGCGGGGGGGTGCTGAGGCCTACACAGTGAGGCCACGCCCCTTCCCTTTGAGAGAAATTCAAGCAAGTGAGCAACAATAAAAGGGAAATGAAAAAAAAAATATAAAGGGGCTAGACACAAATTATTTATACATGTTCAGGATTCAGTATTGAGTAACATACATTTTTTATTATTTTTTGGGGGGATCTGACAGGTACTCTTTGTGGGTTCATTGGAAATTAGATATGATGAGTTCTGATTATTGAAGGTAATAGGGCGGACTAGATAGATCAGGTGGTCTTTTTCTCCCGATTGTCTTCTATGTTTCTATATAATGCACTTCCCCAATGTCTCTACCAGGATAATGGTACCAGTCAGACTGAATAAACCTCTGCTCTAGCGGGTGGTAATGTCAACTATCCATCAACTATCCCATGGTATTCTCCTCATTGACGGTTGGCAATGGGACAAGGTTGGCTTCTTCCTGGCATTAATAGGGTCCTAACTGATTGACATTTTATAAAATACTCTTTTAAAGAGAACCTGCCAGGTCCTTAGGGACTTATCCACTGGCCCCAGGACCTGATAGATGAGTAGAACAGCATTCCATCACTGTTCTCTGCTATATGTGATGCCACATAGAGTAAAAAAAAGCTGTAAATTGGGCTTGTCATGTCTTCTATCCAGTTGTGGGGCAGCCTCCAGTCATGGTCATCTCTTACCAACCAGACTGGCTTGCCCGAGAGCACAGCGAGCGTGACTGGACACTATAGTGTCCAATCCCCCATGAAGACTGGACACCAGACACTGCGTGCCCAGTTTAAAGGTCTTCCAGTGCAATTTGCTGTAATATTTCTACTTTTCCTGTAGCCAAAACTGAGATTTGATCCAAATATGCCTTTATTCCAGCATTAAAGTTTTTGTTTTTTTTGTTTTTGTTTTTTTTACATCAACTGGTGCCAGAAAGTTAAACAGATTTGTAAATTCCTTCTATTTAGAAATCTTTATCCTCTGAGTACTTTTCAGCTGCTGTATGCTCCACATGAAGTTCTTTTCTGTTTAATGACCACAGCACTCTCTGCTGACACCTCTGTCCATGTCAGGAACTGTCCGGAGCAGGAAAGATTTGCTATAGGGATTTGATGCTGCTCTTGACAGTTCCTGAGATAGACAGAGGTGTCAGCAGAGAGCACTGTGCTCAGACAGAAAATAAATTTAAAAAGAAAAGAACTTCCTCTGGAGCATACAGCAGCCGATTAGTACTGGAATGGTAAAGATTTTTAAATAGAAGTAATTAACAAATCTGTTTAACTTTCTGACGCCAGTTGATGTAAAAAAAAATTTAAAAGTTTTTCACCGTAGTACCCCATTTAATGTTTTAATCTTGGTTCTGGTGATAAAATGCATAGGAAGCTGTACTGTGTGAACAAGATGTAGTGAAGAGACTGGGCTGTAACACCAATAGTTTCCCAGACAACCCCTGAATTTGTGTTTTCTGGGGAAAGTGGTGAAATCTACTTAGAATGTTCAGAGGTGATTCATGGGAAATGGTTGTTGATTCAGTCACCACATTCCTTTTCATATTCTACCTAGTTTATTTATTCAGCGATAGGACTGTTATGCCTTACATGAAACCTGGTTTCCAGGTTAGACCAGGCAAGATCTGACTGTCTAAATATATCCGTAACAAGGTATTGAAAGACCTTTATTTATCATTCAGTCATCATTACAATACATACAATAAATTACAATCACACAAAGCATGACAGTACAATATACAGCACAGGTTCCCTAAGCTATACACTATACCACATGCTACACTAACACTCCGCTCCATCACTCGATATCGAAGAAACAAAGTCGAAAAACAGAAACACTTTACAGTCTGTGATCAGGGAGGGGGTTGAGGTATATGGGAGTAGGGGTAAATATATCAGGTACAAGTGTGGAGAAAAGTCCTCAGATGCAATTACCAGGCAGAGCTGTGGGATCTGGGGGTCTCCAAACGAAGTTCCCACTTGGTGAAGAGTCTTCTTGAGGAGACTGCCGAACTTGCATAAGGGTTTTTATAAGTCAAGCTTCATGGGGAAAAAAAATATGCAAAGTAACTCTTCTCCAGAATAAAAAAAAAAGCTTGCTCCTCACTAGAAGTAATGTTCCTTCAAATGTTCAACCCATAAAGAGCAATCTTTAATAGATGGTAGAGAGGAGCTACCTTGCACATGGTACTGTAATAGGTGTTTGTCCCAGCTGCTGAAACCTCCACAATCCTCTAAGCCAGTTGTCTCCAAACTGTGGCCCTCCAGATGCAGCAAAACTTCAACTCCCAACAATGCCCAGACAGCCAATGGCTAGAGGGTCCACAGTTTGGGGACCACTGCTCTAGGCTACAGACTGATAGTAGGAAGTAGTTGAAGGCTTGTGTAAAGCTAGGCTATATTCTTCTTTGACAGTTTTGAAAAATAGTAGTGTACAGCTCTCAGGACCCAAGAGTGACTGAGGATTAAAACTTCACATTAAATAGGTTTGCATTAAAATATATGGGCAAATAAATCAGAGGCCCTCAATGTTTCGTTGCCAGGACATGCAGTGGACTCTCTCCGTTCAGCTTTTCCCTTTACGTGGCCCTCCAGGGGTATCACATACCTGGGTATGAAAGTGCCCTCCGATCTGTCCCTTCTGTTCTCTCTTAACTTTTCTCCTCTTCTCGCGCAATTTAAGCGGGACCTGGCCGCCTGGGATAGACGAGAATTTTCCTGGTTTGGAAGAATTAGCATTTTAAAAATGAACCTCTTACCCAGGCTGTTATATCTGCTACAAACCGTACCCATTCATCTCCCCTCCTCCTACTGGCGTGCTCTCCAACGCTGCTTCGGTTTGTTCGTCTGGTCATCGGCTAGACCCCGCTTGAACCGTCTCCTCCTTTCTAGGCCTAAACTGTCGGGTGGAGCGGGCCTGCCGGATTGCCGTTTATATTTCTTAGCCTGTGTACATGCACGGGTCCTTGACTGGACGCACAACACCGAATCCAAGCAATGGGTACGCATGGCCCAGGACCTATGCACCAAGGCCTTATCCACCCTCCCCTGGACCTGGTCACCTGCTTCTCTGACTGCCTTTCCTACATCCTACTGCACTCGCCACACTTTGGCCTCCCTACACTCTGTGCGTGGGAACAGTAGCTTGGTTGACCGCATGGGCCCCCTCCTCCCAGTCACTGACCATCCTGACTTCCCACCTGGAGCCTCCTCTGCTGGCCCCTTTTTTGGGGCTACTCGGTCTGCCCCCTTGCGCTTTAGACACATCCTAGCAGCGCGCCACCTGAAACCCTTGGAAGTTTTGTTGGAGGAGTACCCTTCCTCTACCAGGGCCCCCTTTGCCTATCTGCAGTTACGCCATTTCTATTCCTCCATCCCCGCCCATTTTGACTTACATAGGGACCCGTGGCCCTTTGAGCGCCTTTGCCTGGCCTCGTCGTACCCACGCCACTCCATCTCCGTTCTTTATGAACTTTTGCAGTCCCAGCGCTCGCATGCTGTGCCTGCTTACTGCACGGCTTGGGAGGCTGAACTGGGAATGTCGTTCTCTCCTGAAGCCTGGGCCAAATGCTTCTTTTTGACCCATAAGGCGGTGGTGGCCACCAAAGCCCAGGAGACTTGCTACAAAATTCTCACTCGCTGGTACCGTGTCCCAGCGATGCTTCACCGCTGGTATCCCTCGGTCCCCAGTGTGTGTTGGAGATGCGGTGTGGAGGAGGGTACCATGACGCACATCTGGTGGAGCTGCTCCAAACTCGTCCCCTTCTGGCAATCGGTCCTCCGGGTTGTTCAAGAAGTCACTGGGATCTGTGTCCCCCCCACTCCTGCTGCTGCCCTACTGTTTATGTTCTCCATGGCGCAGGCCAAATACAAGAAGTCTCTGGCGAGGCACCTCCTTCAGGCCGCGAAAGCAGTGATACCCCGAAAGTGGCGGTCTGTTGACCCCCCTACGTTGGACGAATGGATGGCGGAAGTTGCCAACTCACGTCAGATGGAGGAATTGATGTCGGTTCATCCTGATGACGCTGTGCGTGTTGAGACCACTTGGCTCCCATGGGTACAGTTTTGTTCCTCCCAGAGATGCAGATCCCTGTGATTTCCCTCTCATTGGGTTCCCGTATCAATTCTACTCCCTGCATCCATGCTGATGTGACACCCGCTGGTTCCTGGCTCCTTTTCTCCCCCCCCTCCCCCGTTCCCTCCCCCCCCTCCCTCTTTTTTCTTCTTCTCAGTCCCTCTCCTTTTCTTGCCAACCCTTGTCTGTATGCCCCTCTTTTACTGCTCAGAACCTGACCCCTTACCTTTTCCTCCTTCCATGGCCCTTTTCCCTTTTCTGTTGTCTCTTGTCGTTTCCCACACAACACCGTTTATATCTGTTCGCTTTCTTTCTCTTTGGTACTTCCACTGGCGCACCTATTGTTGATTTCAGGTTCCTCATTTGGACTCATACCCGACCTATCTAGATAACCCTGGCCCTTGTGCCTGGGACGTTATATGCTGCTCCTGATTGACTGTTTGTTGCACTACTTATTGTGGAATTTACCACTTGCTGTTCTTATTCGATATATGACATGTCATGTGTTTATGCACTGTTTAGCTGCTGTCCATTGGGCCTACCTTGGCCACCGGACTCCTTTCTCTTTTATAAGTTTGTTTATCCTGTGACTCATTTATTGCTTGTAATGCTTCTTTTATCACTTTCAATAAAACCCTTTTTTGAATTTGAAAAAAAAAAAATATATATATGGGCAAAAGAAAAATGCAGCTAAAAGGAAAGCGAAACGCTATGGCTTTTCACTTTCCTTTTATCTGCATTTTTCATTTGTCCATACCTTTTAAATGGGCACTATCATTAAAACTTATTTTTGCTATTGCACTCCTTATGGTAAATAAAAAATCTTTCTAATGTACTTTGATTTAAAAAAAAAAGTTTTCTATGTTTTATCTGTGTTTAAAAGAACTGCCACTAGGTGTCTCCCTACTTGTCCAGAGCACATTTCTCACCATCCCCCTCTCCCCCCCCCCCCCATCCCATTTCTTGCACAGACTTTGGACTCCTGTTGGCCTGACAGAAGTCCAAAATCAGGAAATGCAGTCTGGAGTGCTGAGGGGTGTGTGTGCAGCCTTAGACAATCATAGCTCATCTCACACACTGAACTGCTCTAGACTGTGTGTAGCAGAGTGAGGGAGGAAGTTCTCCCCCTTAATGGCTTCAGATGATGTAACACCTGCTGGGGAACGCCCCTTCCCAGTCTGTGAATCTGACTGGGACTGAGCAGAAAATACAGAGAAATATCAAGGTAGAAAACTTAAATAGCATTGAGGATAGGACCAACCAAGACTGGAATTTTACTTTCGTAGGCCCCCCTAGCAGGCTTATGGGTCTGTCTCCACTGTGTGTATCTTGTATCCAATTCCCAAAGGGTTCACAAATAAACTTATAATTCAGAATATATCACAAAGTTAGAGCATTAGATGTCATATAAAACATATTTCTGTAACGCTATGAAGCTAGGAACATTTTATCCTGCTCGGAGATCTGGCCTTCGCCCCCTGGGAAAATGACTCAAATTCTTAGGATTATCTCAAGATCCTTTAGGATAGATAAGTAATGGTTTCCTATGCTCTCAAGGGACAAATACAATAAAAGACCGAAGAAAGTAGCCTGTGGGAGGGCACTTGTGTAAAGTTGGGAATTCCAAAGCTCACCTAACAATAGGTTGTGGCTGGCACATAAGGCAATACTGGACTTCCCAGTCTTGGAAATTTACAAACTAGCAAATATCCTACTCGTCCAGTAGCTGTGAGTAGATCCCATCGTATATCCATGTTATTTCATATAGGAAAATCACATACGTATCGAGACCAGCAAGTGAGAGAAAAAAGGAGCAGAATTAGATGATAAACAAGAAGGTCCCATTGAGCTGAGAATTTTATGGGCATTTCACTTTTTAAAGAACAGATTTATTTTTATTTTTTTAGAATTAAGTTCTATTTAACGCAGTAGTAAATTGGTCCTTTGTTCACATGTAGGGATGAGCGAATTGAATCTGATGAATCTGAATTTGTTACGATTTTCAGGAAAAATTCGATTTGCAACTAATGTGCGAATCGCTTCATTAAACTCCATTTAGTCCAGACTCAGGGGCATCTAAAAGAGTGGATCCACATGTGAGGACATGGGGCAAGGAAGTAAATAAATAAATAAAATATCGCCGACTGATTGAACATCCCCACAATTTTAGAAAAGATGTCCCACACTCCTGCAGCTTGTGATTAGCTGACCGCATTGTGACATATTGGGCACTGAAAGCAGGTAGAAGACCGGGGCTGGAGGGTGGGAAAGCGATACCTGCAGCACTTTTAATGGTTTTTTATTATTTTCAATGAAATGAGAAATTTCTATGAAAAGAGACAGACACAGCTGTCAGCAATGAAGAGGGAATCGCTGATTTCCAGGAACAAGGGAAACATTTACAGGAATAACATCCCTGTGAAGGGAGAAGAACAGAACACTATGCCTGAATGAGTTTTAAAGAGTATATATATATATATATATATATATATATATATATATATATATATATATATATATAAAAGAGTATATATATATATATATTAATTTTGTAACTGGGTTCTATTAAAAAAAGGGTATACTATATTGCGTTTTATGTGTTTGAGATTCTTGCCACTAGGGGTCTCCCTAGTAGTCCCTTTTTTAGTGATTTCGGACTCACTCGGCCTGGCGGCTGAGTCTGAAATCTCGTACTCAGCGCAGCTCCCCCACCTGTCAATCAGACAGGCGGGAGCGAGCGCTGTGCGGGCATCCCTGCAGGGCACGCTCCTGACTCTGCCGGCCGAGAGTTAGTGGAGCGCAGCTCATGAAGATAGAAGGATCGTTTAGATAGAAGGGCCTCACATGATGTCGCGCCTGCCGGGAACGCCCACTTCCTCCCCTCTCACAAGCTCCTAACTGAGCTACCGAAGATGAAGATAAAAAGGTATTTATAGGGGGTTTACAATTGAAATAAAGACTAGGATATATATATATATATAGTTAGAGACAGGGAAAGCTGAGGAGGGGGATTAGGGAAAGTTTGGTTGATAATAGGTACTCTTTGAACATAAGTGTTTATCTGCTCAAGTATCTTGTAGCGAACAGTCATAGTAAGTAGTGTGCCAAACCAATAGGATTAGCCAGAGTGTTGAGACAGATGGCATATATCAGAGGGAAGTGAATTCTAGTATGGTATGGTAAAAAATGTTTTTTTTTTTAAAGTGAAGAACACACATATATTAATATTAATGTTGGCTACATTTTATTGCCCAGCCCGCACACATAAATTGATCCCTGTTTAAAAATGTATAAACATTTTGTTATAAAAAAGATAAATTTCGTTAAATACAGTTTTTTTTTTCCATCACTACTGTATCTTTTTTGTATACTTTTTTTTTTAATGGTACTCTGTGAAATTTTAATAAAAAAGGTATCTTTTTTTGGATCGCTAAAGTCCAAAATAGAATAAAAACTGCCGGCAAAAACGCCAAAGTTAACACCAACATGGTGTTTTTGCTCTCCCATAGACTTCTATGGGAGGAAAACACCACGATTTCTGTGCAAAAAATGCCTAAGGTTTTGTAGGGCGTTTTGGAAAACCAGCCCCTGAGCCCAAAATAGCTGAAAAACACCAAAAGAATAAAAAAAAAATGCCTAACTGAAAAACGCCAAGTGGATCTGGCATTTTGCAGTTTACTATTGACTTGCAGCTAACATCTAGACGCTGTGTTTTTTTATCACTGAAAAAATGCAGTGCGGCAAAATTGGTGTTTTTTTACGGCGTTTTTGCTAGAAAATCCTCAGTGGAATACCAGCCTGATAGATGTTTTCCTTCACAATCTCAAAGACTAAGTGATCTCTCAATGCATTTCTGAGCTCTGTCCCAAACTGGCAATGTGCAGACAGTCAGCATTAGTGAAATTGAGCTAACTCTTCAAAAAATTGCACCAAAAAAAAAACTGTGTCATTTTGAAATTCCATTCCATTGGTGAATGGACCCAAGTTGCTGTTTTTAGAAGAAAGGTGTTTTTTATTTTTATTTTTGAATAACGCCTATTACCGTATATGGAATTTTGCCCTTTTCGTACATAGTTTCATGCAATAATAATGCAATCCAGTCAATAAAATATAAAAACTATATCTGCTGTTGCATGTACAAGTATAAAAAATTTAAGTGCATATGCATATATCTTATCCAATAAGTACATAGCCCATAAACGGCAAACCTCCAAAGAAAATCTTAGAAACACATACCCATAATGGCCGCTGCCCCTTGATGCCACTAGCACAATGCACATTTCACCATCCTTCGTCTGGAGGTGGCCCTCTAGTAACTAGTCTTTATCATTAGCAAAATGACCCTGTAGGTAAGTTTCCCCACTAGCCAGGTCCCCCCTCTCCAAGATTAAATTAGCATCTCCTCCTCCTCTGCTCTGAAGGAGGGTGCGTGATGAGTGACATTATCATGCGTACCTTTGCTAAAGAGGCGGAGCAGAAAGAGATGCTCCTGGCCTCTTGTGGCTGCAGGCATAATGCAGCCTGTAGTCACAAGTCTGGGTGATGGAGTAAGAAGCAAATGACTGCTCCTTTGCAATTTTCAACTGCAACTATGTCCTATGGAGTTGAAAAAGTAATTTAAAATATTGTTCTGCCCTTCTGGTTGGAGAACAAAAGCTTTAACATTCCTTTCACTTCGTCAAGATGCATGCTCTCTATACTGACACTTTGGTGTCTTCCTTGGTCAACCTGTATGCTTTCCACTTATAACAAGTTTGTTTACACTTGCAACATATTTAACACACAGCTGACTGGAAACAGCCAACATCTCCTGCCACACGTCAGATTTTCATCTTAAAGGAATGTTGCAATCCTTTCCATTGATTTGAGAGCTCTCTTGTTAGGGCCACATCTTGGTCAGGTCTGTAAGCACTACACCCTATTTTCCATTAACCAAGTTGCATTATTAGACTTTTTGGGGAGTAGTAACAGGTTTGAGTATGGCAAGTGAAGAAGACGCCATGGATTTTTCCATATGTTCCAAAAATTATCCCTTTTCAGGAGTTGTAACAGGATTAGTGTCGCAAAATAGTGAAGAAGAAATAGCTATTGTTTGAAAAGCCAAAGAAATTATCTTTTTTTTGCATGGGGATCATGGGTTGTGTATGTGCAGGCCTGGCTGGATGTAGCAGCAGCAAGGGTGATGGCAGACTGGTTGAATTTGTAGTAGCCAGTGTACAACAGGAGATGGCAGACTATTAGTAGCATACAGCAGGAGATGGGGGACTGGTGGGAGTAGTAGTAACAAATGTACAGTAGTAGGTGGTGGCTCGTAGTAGCTAGCTTACAGCAGGAGATGGGGGACTGGTGGGAGTAGTAGTAACAAATGTACAGTAGTAGGTGGTGGCTTGTAGTAGCTAGCTTACAGCAGGAGATGGTAGTACTGTCTAATAAGTGGCCTCTGGCATAGGAGATTTAAAGTGATCCATGCCTGATTCATTTTAACAAACATGAATTTTTCCATGTTGCTGGCAGATAATCTTGTTTGCTTAGGGGGTTACGATTCTGTTTGCTGCACTGAACACTCTCTCTGATGCTACATTGAAGGGTGGATAAAATATCCCTGGTTGTTCGCAGATATCGGCCGGACTTAAAGTGGTATTCCAGGATTTTTTTTTATTTGACAATGCTACAGGGGCTGTAAAGTTAGTGTAGTTCATAATATAGTGTCTTTGCCTGTCTGTGACGGTTTTCTCGCAATTCTTCTAAAAATTTATGCCCCAATATTTATTTTTAACAGCATACAAAATTATTCAGGTCTTGGGTTTCCCCAGGTTGCAGTGCGTTGAGACATGACATCACTAGTCAGGTGTGCAACAGGAGCCTGTCTGCTTCAATGGGTGGAGTGACCACTGGGTGGGAAAGAGATAATTTTGCAACAGCTGTAGGCACCCTGACAGCATTAAGGTGATCTCACAGCATAGCCATTTAACCCAAAGAAAAGCGCAGACCCTTCCTAAGCATGTCCATTACTGTCTGGCAGGTACGTACAAAAATCACCTTATGGTGGATAACCCCTTTAAAATGCTTAAAAAGGTATCGGAGGACACACAGTTTTTTTCAAAGCATTCCAGAAACTATCCCTTTTTTGCGAATTTTGTGACGATTTTTCTAAAAATAGTAAAGAACCTGGCAACAGTGAAAAAATTGCTTTTCTAGATATTGAAAATTAAAAAAAATATGTGTATACAAAATTCTTCTCTTGGCAGTTGCAAAAGCAACCTGTACATAGTAAAAAAAAAAAGTCTTTTAAAAAGAGTTTTTTTTTCAATTCTTCAAAAAAGACTGTTTTAAAAATTTCTTAGGAGTTTTCTTTACATTTTTTAAAAAGATGTTTCAAAATTTTTCAGAGACATTTTTAAATTTTTCAAAAGTATATATTTAAAAAAAAATAATTTAAACAAACATTGTTTTGTGTGTTATCTTGGCTACAAAGTAAACAAGCTGGGGGAACATTCTCTAAAGTAAGGAAATTCCATAAATCTTGCCGGGGGTTGTGCATGGCAGCCTTCCTCTTACATAGACAGGACGGATGGTTCTCAAAATAGTTCATAATGAAAGATGCCATACAACATATTACTATTAAAACATTTATTTCTGCATTACAAAAAATATTACACTTACAAATACACAATATTTAACATTCCATTTTTATCAGTATAAGAGTTCACTGACCCCATTGGGGCTTACGGTCTAATCCCAATCTGCCACTATGGACCTTTTAACAAAAAGCAATAATTTAATATTATATAAATAATATATTTACTTAAAGAAAATTATTAAATAAATATTATAAATAATATAAAAAAAATACATAAATATTTTTTAGTAACACTTTTTAAATAGACCACTGTGAGCAATCAAAATGTTTTCTTCATTCAGTATCAATGTAAGAAAATATTATTTGAATGAAAGAGAAGTAGACGCCTGGAACAAACTTCCAGCAGATGTGGTTGTAAATCCACAGTAACGCGGGGTTCACACTTCGGAATTTACGGGCGAACAAAATCCAGCCGGAGATTCAGTCCACGCCCCCATAGACGGCAATGTCTGCGGTGTGGAAATCTGCCAGAACATTGAACAATATCAATCTTCTGGTGTTATTTTTACGAGCAGATTTTCCGGGGGTGGGAAGTCCACCTTGAGAACTCTGAGGCGTGCACTGTGCAGTGGAATCTCATTGCCATTGCAATGGGAATCTGCTACACTGGGATTTCCAAGCAGAATTTCGAAACGGAATTTTGCTCGGAAATTCCGTAGTGTGAACCCGATCTAAGTCAATGTAAACCTGCCTGAGATAAACACATGTTTATCCTAAGACAAAAAATAATAAGGATTAAGATAAGGTCAGACTGGATCACTATGAGGGTCTTTTTCTGCCAACAATCTTCATCATTCTGCCAACAATCTATTTTAGACTAAGCATTAGTTGGCTTACGTCTTCCAGGTTGTTGCTCCATTGTTGGTTTGGGAATATTAAAAAGACCATGTCGTGGGATCCTACCCACTAGAAAAGCAAAAGACCAGAACGGGTTTTGGAGAGTCCCAATGTGCTCGGCAGGTTGCTTTTAGGTTTCTTCTACTGAAGACACAACTTGAGGTTGCAGACGGTCTTTGGTTATGATTGTCCTTGAGCCAACAAAACACATGGAGGACCTGATGCTACTGCAAGTCCAAGGGGCCAGTTTTGGCCATCACCTGGACCATTGCAAGGTCATGGTTTTACCGACACTTCCAAATGCAAGAACAGTCAGTAGACAGTAACGTAAGTCCATTTCCCTCAATATAATATCCTAATGCATCCTAAAAAACGTGAAATATCCACTACTTGTGATTTTTGTATTGCAGATCTAGCAATCGCAGGTTTTAGGCCTTGGCTTTCGGGTTTGCTGGAGGCTGTTTAAACATTAAACAGAAGACTCCTTGAACCACTTCACATTATTGACGCTGTGCAGCAAGTGCCTCTTTGAATACACATAAGGCATTGCAGAGGTCATGAAGGATGAGGAAAATCCCGGCTTTCTCTTGGAATTCGGTGATGTCAGTGCTCATTGTCCGAGGGACGTGGTCAGGAATGGGAATGCCTTGGTTTATCATCTGTAAGAAGGAAGGAGATGTAATCAGGACCAGAACTCTTTAAAGTGCATCGTCTCATCTTAAAGGGGTATGTTTTTATTTTATTTTTTTAAATCAATTTTTTTTATAGAATTATTTCTATTTAAAAATCTTAATCCTTCCAGTACTTATCAGCTGCTGTATACTCCACAGGAAGTTCTTTTCTTTTTGAATTTTCTTTCTGTCTGACCACAGTGCTCTCTGATGACACCTCTGTCCATTTTAGGAACTGTCCAGAGCAGGCGAGGCTTGCTATGGGGATTTGCTCCTGCTCTGGACAGTTCCTGAGACAGACAGAGGTGTTAGCAGAGAGCACTGTGGTCAGACAGGAAAGAACAAATCAACTTCGGCTGCTGGTAAGTACTGGAAGGATTAAGATTTTTTATTAGAAGTAATTTACAAATATGTTTAACTTTCTGGAGCCAGTTCATACGGGGAAAAAAAAATAGTTTTTCACCGAAGTACCCCTTTAAAGCAACAGACATCACGACAGTCAGTGGGGTCTGTCGGCACTGCTGACGTCTGTCCTTTAACTAATCCATAACAGCTGTCATGGTTAACAGTATGATGGAAATCATGATAGCAGTGTGAACAGGGCCTTATTGTCTTCTAATGCTACGTACACATGGGCAGACATTGCCCTGATATTGCGGACATTTCCGTACAGACATAGCTCGTGCACCGTCTCATAGACCGCAATGCATTTCCGTGCGGAGTCCACAGAAAGAAGAGACATGTCTATTTTTTTCTGCGGACACTGGAATTTGAAAATTCTGTGTGAACAGCGCAACAGAATCCCATTGAAATCAATGGGACTTTGCTGCTGCAGAATCTCCATGCAGGATTCCGCACGGAAATTCTATTGTGTTAACATAGCCTTTCAGGGGTACTCTGGTGGAAAAAAAAAAATTCAATCAACTGGTGCCAGAAAGTAAATAGATTTGTGAATTACTTTTATTTAAAAATTTTAATCCTTCCAGTACTTATCAGCTGATGTATTCTCCACAGGAATTTGTGTAGTTCTTTCCAGTCTGACCACAGTGCTCTCTGCTGACACCTCTGTCTGAGTCAGGAACTGTCCAGAGCAGGAGAGGTTTGCTATGGGGATTTGTTTAAACTCTGGACAGTTCCTGACAAGGACAGAGGTGTCAACAGAGAGCACTGTGGTCAGACTAGAAAGAACTACACAACTTCCTCTGGAGCATACAGCAGCTGATAACTACTGGAAGGATTAAGATTTTTTAATAGAAGTCATTTACAAATCTGTTTAACTTTCTGGAGCCAGTTGATTTAAAAAAAAAATGTTTTCGGAGTACCCCTTTAAAGTGGTGTAGCGTCTAATGTACTGTATTATCAGAATGAATTCCTTTATGAACTTAACCCTTTATATAGAACAGAAGAACAGCAGAAGCTTTTATGTTGTTTCATGGCTGACTGACAGTCAAACCACAGGATTGAAGAAGTTGCAAATAAAGCATTATACACGTGGCTGCCCGTTCTCAATATGTTTTCTATACATATCAGATTCTTACCATTTCCTCCATGTTGGAAATAAATTCTTGCAGGTCAAACAGCAGATCAGACAGATCGAACTTGGTGAAGAGATGTTCAGAACTAAGGAGGGAGTGCATAGACTTCAAGGATTTTGACAGCTCGGAGTAGCAAACAGCCTATAGTAGAAAGGAGGCGAGAAGGTTAGAAGGATGTTTACAATGGGTGTTCGACATCATATCTGACCAGTGACCACTTCCATAGTGAACAATTGGTATATAAAGTGGTCACATCTAGGTAAATGTCATATGGTCACTGAGACAGCTGTCCGGTTGAGACCAATGCATTCAGCCACAGGGGAACAAAGAAGAATAGTCCTTGAGTAGTTTCTTAAAATCTACATCTTTAATGTGCACAGATAGCAATTCTTGGGTCCAGGTATTGACACGTTTCTAGCAAGGAATGCTCTTAATCATAGTCTTTGACTATGATTAAGAACATACCTTCCTAGAAACGTGTCAGTATCTGGACCTGAGAATTGCTATCTGTCATAAAATAAAAGATGTGGATTTAAAGGAACTATCAAAGGACTACACTTCTTTGTTGCCTTTCAGCCAACGTCCATTGTGAGTTCCTGGACACCTGCACTAAAGAATTCATAGGTTGGGTGAGCATTTCATGGTTTTGCTGGTATTTAGCTACAATCTGTCCTGAACCCAGCAAAATTAGCTTAAAGGGGTTATCCAGGAAAAAACTTTATATATATATATATATATATATATATATATATATAATCAACTGGCTCCAGAAAGTTAAACAGATTTGTAAATGACTTCCATTAAAAAATCTTAATCCTTTCAGTACTTATGAGCTTCTGAAGTTAAGGTTGTTCTTTTCTGTCTAAGTGCTCTCTGGTGACACGTGTCTCGGGAACCGCCCAGTTTAGAAGCAAATCCCCATAGCAAACCTCTTCTAAACTGGGCAGTTCCCGAGATAGGTGTCATCAGAGAGCACTTAGACAGAAAAGAACAACCTTAACTTCAGAAGCTCATAGGTACTGAAAGGATTAAGATTTTTTAATAGATAATAGAAGTAATTTACATCTGTTTAACTTTCTGGAGCCATTTGATATATAAAAATAATTTTTTTCCCGGATAACCCCTTTAATGGGGTACTCTGGTGGAAAATATATATACTGTGTGTATATATATATATATATATATATATATATATATATATATATATAGATTTTTTTTTTTCAAATCAACTGGTGCCAGAAAGTTGAACAGATTTGTAAATTACTTCTATTTAAAAACCTTAACCCTTCCAGTACTTATCAGCTGCTGTATGCTCCAGAGGAAGTTGTGTGGTTCTTTTTTGTCTGACCACAGTGCTCTCTGCTGACACCTCTGTCCATTTCAGAAACTGTCCAGAGCCGGAGAGGTTTGCTATGGGGATTTGCTCCTACTCTGGACAGTTCCAAACACAGACAGAGGTGTCAACAGAGAACAAATAGAACTACACAACTTCCTCTGGAACATACAGCAGCCGATAATTACTGGAAGGATTAAAGATTTTGAAATAGAAGTAATTTACAAATCTGTTTAACTTTTTTTGCACCAGCTGATTTATAGGGGTACTCCGGCACTAAGACATCTTATCCCCTATCCAAAGGATAGGGGATAAGATGTCTGATCGCGGGGGTCCCACCGATGGGGACCCCCGCAATCTAGCATGCAGCACCCACCTGTTAGCACTGCAGGAAGCGGGACCCCCACGATCAGACATCTTATCCTTTGGATAGAGGATAAGATGTCTTAGTGCCGGAGTACCCCTTTAAAAAAAAATTTAACTATCTGACAACACCTCCACAGGGGAAATAAAGAATTACATGGAGTACCTTTATAATGCACTTTGCATCAACAAGGTTCAGAGACTGTTTGGCACCACTTACCTGGTTGAAGCTGCCTCTTTTGCACTGTTCCAGGGGCGCTGGGAAGATTTTCAGTAGCCTTCGTATCTCTTGCAGCATTCCCTCATTGAGGTCCTATGGAAGTTAATATTCGCCATTAGTACAAATATAATCTCAATGTAGGTGACAATGTAGCTTGGCTTTCTGAAAGAAGAACTGTATTCTATCAAGGCCCTGTAATGCCATGGCAGACCCTGAGGTAAGTGGGACTAGGTGGCATTATGGCAGGGAGATGATTGAAATATAGAGGACTAATGTACAGATACATACAGATACAATAGGGGCACTGAAGCATTAGGGATCAGTTGTTTGCACAGACCCTAAACCAGTGCTTCCCAACCAGTGTGCCTCCAGCTGTTGCAAAACTACAACTCCCAGCGTGCCCGGACAGCTGGGAGTTGTAGTTTTGCAACAGCTGGAGGCACACTAGTTAGGAAACACTACTGTACTACTAGTTAGGAAACACTGTACTACTACACTGTGCTGGGAGTAGTAGTTTTGCAAGAGCTGGAGGCACACTAGTTAGGAAACACTACTGTACTACCAGTTAGGAAACACTGTACTACTGCACTGTGCTCGGAGTTGTAATTTTCCAACAGCTGGAGGCACACTAGTTAGGAAACACTACTGTACTACTAGTTAGGAAACACTATACTAATACACTGTGCTGGGAGTAGTAGTTTTGCAAGAGCTGGAGGCACACTAGTTAGGAAACACTACTGTACTAGTTAGGAAACACTGTACTACTGCACTGTGCTGGGAGTTGTAATTTTCCAACAGCTGGAGGCACACTAGTTAGGAAACACTACTGTACTACTAGTTAGGAAACACTATACTACTAAACTGCTGGGAGTTGTAGTTTTGCAAGAGCTGGAGGCACACTAGTTAGGAAACACTACTGTACTAGTTAGGAAACACTGTACTACTGCACTGTGCTGGGAGTTGTAATTTTCCAACAGCTGGAGGCACACTAGTTAGGAAACACTACTGTACTACTAGTTAGGAAACACTATACTACTAAACTGCTGGGAGTTGTAGTTTTGCAACAGCTGGAGGCACACTAGTTAGGAAACACTACTGTACTACTAGTTAGGAAACACTGTACTACTACACTGTGCTGGGAGTAGTAGTTTTGCAAGAGCTGGAGGCACACTAGTTAGGAAACACTACTATACTACTAGTTAGGAAACACTGTACTACTGCACTGTGCTGGGAGTTGTAATTTTCCAACAGCTGGAGGCACACTAGTTAGGAAACACTACTGTACTACTAGTTAGGAAACACTATACTAATACACTGTGCTGGGAGTAGTAGTTTTGCAAGAGCTGGAGGCACACTAGTTAGGAAACTTTGCCCTAAACGATGGCTCATGGAGCCCCTAGTGGTCCGTATTATGTATTGCATTCATAAAGAAACGGTAACAGAGGACACCTCAGTACATAGGATCGCTAAGCTATTGGGGGGGGGGGGGGGGACACTATGAAGTTATCTAACTTTTAGGGAAAAAGTGGTGGTAAAGACCCTGGGATGCATAAGACGATGGCATAGATCAGTGGTTCCCAACCCAGTCAGCAAGACCCGCTAAAATTCATTTTTATGACTCAATTTAAATAGAACAGGGAACAATTTAAAATCATGGACTTTAGGACTGGGTTGGGGACCACCGATGTAGATACAGTGACAGTAAGTGGGAGGGAGGCATTGAAGCATTGAGTATAGTATATACTGCCTTGGTCTTCAACCTACGGACCTCCAGATTTTGCGAAACTATAACTCTCAGCATGCTATACTATATATATATACTACAGAGGAAATGCTTTTCTTTTTGGATTTCTCTGATATCACGAGCACAGTGCTCTCTGCTGACCTCTGCTGTCCATTTTTGGAACTGTCCAGAGCAGGAGAAAATCCCCATAGAAAACATATGCTGTTCTGGACAGTTCCTAAAATGGACAGAGATGTCAGCAGAGAGCACTGTGCTCGTGATATCAGAGAAATCCAAAAAGAAAAGCATTTCCTCTGTAGTATACAGCCCATAAAAAGTACTGGAAGGATTAAGATGTTTTAATAGAAGTAATTTACAAATCTGTTTCACTTTTTGGCACCAGTTGATTAAAAAAAAAAGTTTTCCATAGGAGTACCCCTTTAAATGCTTACCATTTCGTCCTTAATTACTATGGCTTCCAGCTTGATTTTTTCGATGAGTTCCTCATTCATATCCTTAGGTAAAGGGGCGGTCAGGACGGTAGCGAGGAGTGCAAGAGCCACAACCAATGCTGGAATCAGACAAATCCGTGTGAGTCTTAGTAAAGTAATTTTGCGCACTGCCAGCTCTGCTGTGTGAGTCCTGTAACAACTTGGATCCTCTCTTGGATCCTCCTCCCTTCCTCTCATTCTTTCTTTCCCCTTTTTATCTCACCCTCAGGGCACCATCAGACCTTACATTCCTGCCTCTCATAAAGCGTTAACCCCTTACATCCATCAAAGTCAATCCTATCCATTCATACTGTTTTACTGTATTAACAAAATGCTAGTGCTGTAGCAGAGCTGTGTTTATTGGGGAGTTCATACAATCGCCTCTAAATTCCTATTACCATACACAACTATGAAAAGCTACAATAATACCCAGCCACGTAATAGAGTGCAATAAGTATATAATAAAGTCCTATAGGTTATAAGGTATATCTACTATATCCTCCTCCGCTTAATATATTTACGATTTCAATATAGATGTAATATGTCTCCTTCTATATACCCCATGGATCAGTCTGTCTGCAAGTGAATACGCAACAGCAGGACAGTGTACAGTATAAAAGAAACAACCTATACAATGCAAAAGGAAAAAATACCAAAGACACAATATTCAAATGTTACCTATAGGATTCTCACCTCTGATTGAAAGAAACCCTGGAAGGATGAACATGGTATAAAGATCAGGGCAAATGATTGTTTCCAGGAGAGTAGTCTGTAAGATTGTGCTCCATTCTTATTGACCCTATGGTGCTTTTATACCAGTTTGGAATTGCCTGATGATGTAACATATTACCGGTAACATACACTTTACGTACAATATAATGAAAGACACTTAGTACTGCCATCTAATGGCCACAGAGTAATATGAGTCAGCACAAGTCCGGATTTAAAAAAAAAAAGTGACTCGGGAACAATTTGGATTTGTACAACTGTACAGTTTTACGCAACAGATCGCTTAATCTTTACTAAAGCCAAGTTTCCTTGAGTAATATTACTAAGTACGGTATTATTACTCAAGGAAACAGACTCAAGAAGTAATATAAAACATTTGAGCACAGTGATCCCTGAAGAAGTTAGACTAGGTTCACACTGCCATTTACATCCGTCCAGTTCAGGGTCCGTTAATCTTTCTTTTTTTTTTCTTTAGCGGAATGGACCCCGAAACGCGTCGAAACACAACGGACTCTACGGGGTCCCGATGGACTGGGGTCCGTGGGGGATCCGGTAGCTTAGCAGAGTTTAGTGAAGAAAAAAAAGATAGTTTATACGTTTGTAGTCATTGGGTTTTTCCGTTTTTGCACTTTCGTTTTTTCCTCCTTACCTTTAAAAAATCATAACTCTTTCAATTTTGCACCTAAAAATCCATATGATGGCTTATTTTTTTGCGCCACCAATTCTACTTTGTAATGACGTCAGTCATTTTACCAAAGAATCTACGGCGAAACGGGAAAAAGAATCATTGTGAGACAAAATTGAAAAAAAAAAAAAAAACGCCATTTTGTAAGTTTTGGGGGCTTCCGTTTCTACACAGTACATTTTTCGGTAAAAATGACACCTTATCTTTATTCTGTAGGTCGATACGATTAAAATGATCCCCTACTTATATAGGTTTGATTTTGTCGTACTTCTGGAAAAAATCATAACTACATGCAGGAAAATGTATACGTTTAAAAATGTAATCTTCTGACCCCTATAACTTTTTATTTTTCCACGTATGGGGCGGTATGAGGGCTCATTTTTTGCGCCGTGATCTGAAGTTTTTAGCGGTACCATTTTTGCATTGATGGGACTTATTGATCTTTTTATTCATTTTTTCATGATATAAAAAGTGACCAAAAATGCACTATTTTGGACTTTGGAATTTTTTTGCACGTACACCATTGACCATGCGGTTTAATTAATGATATATTTTTATAATTCAGACGTTTGCGCACGCGGCGATACCACATATGATATGTAAATGATCTTTATTCACTTATTTTTTTCACTTTTTTTTTGCAGTGTTATAGGGGGCTACAACGCTGCACACACTGATCTTTATCATTGATCACTGGTTTCTCATAGGAAACCATTGATCGATGATTCTGCCGCTTGACTGCTCATGACTGGATCTCAGGCACTGAGTAGTCATTCAGCGATCGGACAGCGAAGAGGCAGGTGGGGATCCTCCGGCTGTCTTGTAAGCTGTTCGAGATGCCGCGATTTCGCCGCGGTGATCCCGAACAGCTCCCTTTGCTAACCAGCTTTTACTTTCACTTTAGACGTGGCGTTCAACATTGAACGCCGCGTCTAAAGGGTTAATAGTGCGCGGCACCGCGATCAGTGCTGCACGCTATTAGCCGTGGCCCCGCGTTATAGAATGGGAGCGGACTCAGGACATACTGGTATGTCCTGGGTCCTTAACAGGTTAAAGGGGTATTCCAGGAAAAAACTTAATTTTATTTGACATTTTTTTTTTTTATATCAACTGGCTCCAGAAAGTTAGAGATTTGTAAATTACTTCTGTTAAAAAAATCTTAATCCTTCCAGTACTTTTTAGGGGCTATTTACTACAGAAGAAATGCTTTTCTTTTTGCATTTCTCTGATGTCATGATCACAGTGCTCTCTGCTGACCTCTGCTGTCCGTTTTTGGAACTGTCCAGAGCAGGAGAAAATCCCCATAGCAAACATATGCTGCTCTGGATAGTTCCTAAAATGGACAGCAGAGGTCAGCAGAGAGCACTGTGCTCATGAAATCAGAGAAATCCAAAAAGAAAAGCATTTCCTCTGTAGTATACAGCCCCTAAAATGTATTGGAAGGATTAAGATGTTTTAATAGAAGTAATTTACAAATCTGTTTCACTTTCTGTCACCAGTTGATTAAAAAAAAAAAAAAAGTTTTCCACAGGAGTACACCTTTAAGCTCCTAAAATTATTTAAAAAAAATGAATAAAAAAAATTATAAAAAATAAAAAAGGTTTACCCCTTTATGACCAAGTCAATTTTATTTTTGGGTTTCTGTTTTCTCCTCCTCACCTTCTAAATGTCATAACTCATTAATTTTTTTCATCCACAGGACCATATGCACCGTAGTCTGTTGGTTAGTGCTCCAGTTCTTATTATTGACCCCATGGGGATTTTGGTTGAAATTGCCCTTATGACATAATGACTACAATACCTGGTAACATACACTTTGTACTTACAATTGAAAAGAAAAAAAAATAGAAAGCCACGTGGGGAGATTTATCAAAATCTAAAATCGACTAGTTGCCAATAGCAACCAATCAAATCGATTCTTTTATTTAAATTTTTTTAAACGTCTCTGAAAAATAAAAGAAGAGATTTGATTGGTTGCCATGGGCAACTGGTCAACTTTTCCTCTGCACAAGTATAGATAAATCTCCCCACAGTTTTTTTTGTTTTGTTTTTATGCATTGTATGTTACAATGAAACTGACATTTTGGGGGAGATTTATCAAAACCTGTCAGAAGGAAAAGTTGCTGGGTTGCCCATAGCAACCAATCAGATCGCTTCTTTCATTTTTCAAAAGGCCTCTGAGAAATGAAAGAAGCGATCTGATTACTATGGGTAACTCAGCAACTTTTTAGGTGTTGATAAATCTCCCCCTTTATCTTTATTTTGTGTGTTAGTAAACTGATACAGTGATACCCAATTTCCATAGCTTTTGTTTTATTTTGCTACCGTAGGAAAAACAATAAAAGGGAGATTTACATTAACAGTTGCCCATAGCAACCAATAAGAAGCACCCTTTAATTTTTCAGAGGCCCTTTTCAAAATTAAGGAAGAAGAAATCTGATTGGTTGCTATGGGCAACCCGGCAACAGCAGCAGAAGTCCAGTCATCCTCTACAGCTTTGTCAATGCTTTGTCATGCTCCAGATAGCGTATTATACTTCAGGATAAGCCATGTTTTGTCCTGTTACCATATAATGACACATTGCTTTGCCCTGGCCAGAGAAATACACAGTAGAGGGGAGCAGTGAATTTCCTTGTTTCTCGCTCTACGTCTGGCGCTCCTATTCCCATGATATCACTAATACCGTGTCTTCCTGCCAATGCACTGGATTCCTAGCATATTATAACCTCTCGGCCAGCATGCAGAACACTGTGGATTGGGATATTTTTAACTTTTGGGTCATGTATGTTCTCTGGCTTTCATATCTATGTCATCCATGTTATTAGATCAGAAAATGAATTTGAGTTTCCCCATTATAGGAAGTGATAGCATATTGCTAGGATATGGCATCAATTGCTCATTCATAGGGGTCCAACTGCCAGGACCCCTGCTGAACCTCAGCTCAAAGAACAATATTAGCTCTTCACTGTGGTTCCCTCACTGTATTTCCCTGAAGGCCTGGGTTTAGACTGTGTGTGCAAAATAAAAAAAATGGGGCCCCAAATGCTGATAAACCATAACAACAATTTTTGATTTTATAGGTAGGTCTCCTTTATTAGGTAGGTAGGGCCAGTGATACGTAAGTCCCACCGTAGGTAAGTAGGTCACCACTTTTGGTAGGTAGATCACCCAGTAGGCAGGTTGATCCCTCCAATAGGCAGGTAGCTCCTGTTCCCCATTAATTATGCCTCCTTTGCACCAAATAGAAAAAAAACCTCACCTTATACCATTCCCATGCCGAGCATTTTGATGCAGGCACAATGGAGTGATTTTTTTTTTAAATAAAGTTTTTATTCTCAGAAGCATACAGTATAAGACACTGGAACAACATACAAGGATTTGTACAAAACTTCATGACAGAGAGTCCGTGGTTGTCACTCGTATTTAGCAACGACATCAACCTTCTGTATGGAACTTCTGCATTTTCCAATATAGTGCTTTTTAACATAGCAATGCTATCAATCTACAACAAAAACAGGGAAAAAAAAAAGAGGCAAAACATATTTCCCCACATAATGTGAAAAAGAGAATGCATGAATACAAAAGAACATCTATGTCGTATGCTGATATTCATATACATCATAGATTAGCATACCGCTCATATTTCAGTGTGTGACATTACCAGCAAGCCTATCAGGTGGGAGAGCTAGATTCCCCAATGTTCTCTTCAAAAGTTCCAGGCTGTACCATGTGGTAGATGCAAAATATGTCACTATCCTGTGTCGCTCACTCTCGTCTGGTAGATAGTGTAAATAGGCCCTCCATTTCTGAAAGAACTTTTTAGCGTGCAACTCAGAATTCCGTATAGCTAGTAATAATTCCCTATGTACTATACAGTGCAGTTCCTTCAGTATTTCAGCTATAGTAGGGAGCGTGGGAGTAGTGTTGCTCACGAATATTCGCAATTGGAATTTTATTCGCGAATATCGCATATTCGCGAATTCGCGAATATTCGCGAATATAGCGCTATATATTCGTAATTACTAATATTCGTTTTTTTTTGTTTTTTTTTTTTCACAGTACACATCACAGTGATCATCCCTCTCTGCTTCCAGCTTATGTGGTGTAAGAAGGCTCTAATACTACTGTGTGAGACTTTTCGTGCGAATTTTCGTATATGCGAAAATTTGTATATGCTAATTTTCGCATATGCGAATTTCAGCTTATGTTAAGTTATTGTACATGCAAATTTTCGCATATGTAAATTTTCGCACCCGCGAATATTCGCATGTGCGAAAATAAAACGAGAATATTACGAATATGCGAATATTCGCGAATATGACGAATATTCGTCCATATATTCGCGAATATTCGCGAATTCGAATATGGCCTATGCCGCTCAACACTACGTGGGAGTAAGCCAATGTCTAAGTAGGCACAGCTTGGTGACCAAAAGTAAGATATGTAGGCTCTTAGTCAGTTTTCCTCTGTCTGGAGGATTCGATTCTCGTGTAGGTAAATAATGAAATAGATATGGCTCCGGTGTGGGAGGGAGCGAGCCTAAGGCTCCAAACTGTGAGAATTAATGACCTGACTTTGTTCCATAATTCACGCACTCGTGGGCACTCCCATAGGCAATGCCACAAATCTGCTGTGGGTAAGTGACATGTGGGACAATGGTCCAAATACGGAGGGGGAGGGGGAGTGCCTTTCCAGTTGAATGCATATGTTGCCTTATGAATGATACGCCAGTGTATTTCTTGAAGCTGTGAACTCGGAGTAGAATTGCCTACCGCTAAAAGACCTTCTCGTATATGGGACTGTAAATCCGGGTCATCAATGTGGGTAGACCATTTTACAAGCGCCTTCTCTTCCGCCCCTCTTAACACTACATCCCTGATGTTTGTGTAGATGAGTGATAAGGATTTATGACTTGCGGAGGTACCCATGAGCGTGCAAAATTTCCCTCGTTTTTCTACTGATCTATAGCTTCGGACCAGACTGCCAAAATATGAACATAGCTGATTATAGAACCAATGATGTGAGTTTGGAAGAACATATTTCTCTCTAAAGACCTCCCAACTTAAAAGAATCCCATCTCTATTGTCAAGAAAATCCCCAAAGGAAATTATACGTCTGTCCTCCCATATCCTACGAACCGGGTTACTGAAGCAATGTTTCAACGCTGGTGCATGCCATAAACTATAGAATCTAGAGAGGCACCACGGTAGCCCATATGATTTTCTCAACGTCTTCCAGGTGGCCAGAGTATCACTAAATAAAACATTTTTCCTTATCTGAGATGGGATATCTCTGTAGGCCAGATGAAATAGTATTCTGAGATTACCTATAGGACATAACTCCTCCTCCAATTTGGTACTTGAAAAATAAGATGTGTCAAATATCCAGTCCCGCACATGGCGAAAAAGGCCGCTAAATTATATAGACGTGCATTAGGAATACGTAATCCCCCCATCCCCTTCGCCAAACACAGAGTGTCATATGCTACCCTAGGCCTTTTATTTGACCAGATAAATTTTGTAAAGATGGCTTGCAATTTCCTGACATCAATATGTCGTAGAAGCAGTGGAATCGTCTGTAACATATATAAGAGTTTAGAGAAACTCATCATCATGAGCTGTGTTCTACCTGAGAGGGACAAAGGCAGCTTGCTCCAGTGTTGCAGTTCCCTGTCTATTTTGTTAATGAGTGGGGGATAATTTGTTATAAAGTGACAGGGGGGTACGTCCAATCTTAATCCCGAGATAGGTGATATGTTGTCTGGCCACCTGGACTGACGGAACCTGCAGAGGCAAGGACGGGGTATTCCCCAAGAACAATAATTGACATTTGTTCACATTAACTCTGTAACCCGAGTACGACCCAAACATATCTAGAGCCCTAAAGACCCCTCCCAGTTGTGTCTCCGGCTGATTCAAATACAACAATGTGTCGTCTGCAAAGCAGCTAACTTTTACCTCCGTGGATCCCACTCTAATTCCCTGATACACCTGGGTCTGTAAGAAATATTGTGCCAATGGCTCCAAAGTTAAATTGAAAAGGAGGGGCGATAAGGGACATCCTTGTCTTGTACCTCGCTGGAGGGGGAAAGGAGCAGAGAGAAAACCTGACAAATGTACCCTAGACACCGGGGCAGAATAGAATGCCCTTAAAAAGGATCCAAATTGTCCCTGGATGCCAGCTGTGTCTAATACCATGTCCAGTCAGGCCCAGTCAACGCGGTCAAATGCTTTTTCCGCATCCAATGCTAGCAAAGCCGGGACCTGGCTGGAGTAAGGCTGTGAAGTAACCGCTCCCTGCACCGCCAGAACAGTCCTAATATTGTAAACTGCTGCTCTATTTTTAATAAAGCCTACCTGGTGGGGTCCAATTAGTGTGTGCATGACCAAAGCTAATCTATCTGCTAGCAGCTTAGCTAGAATTTTTATATCCACATTGATTAGCGATATTGGGCGGTATGCACCGGGCATGGAAGGGTCCTTACCCTCTTTATGTAAAACCTTTATATAAGCCATGTTGCTCGATTGCGGCAAATGACCTGTGGATAGAATAGTATTATAAACATTTTGCAAGGGTAAACTAAGTTTATCTTTTAAGATTTTAAAGAACTCTCCAGAATATCCGTCTGGACCCGGAGCCTTCTGGTTTTTCAAGTTTGTAATTGTCGATTCTATCTCCTCCATAGAGATAGGGGCATTGAGGATAGACAAGTCATCCATGTGTAGGGAAGGCAGGGATAGTGTGTTTATAAAGGAGGCAGCCCCCTCCACATCTTTGCGTTGCTTGGAGTATAATTGTTGATAAAAATGACCCAGAATGTCAGCTATGTCCTTAGGATTCTTCTGTAACACACCTCTCTCATCTACCATTGGCTTAATGGGCGTCACCCTCCTTTGTCCCCTTGCCAAATTTGCTAATAGTCTGCCAGACTTGTTGCCAAATTTATAGAATTCGGCCGCAAATCGGTCAGAGCGGAAAGTCTCTAATGCTGCCTGGGAAGCCTCAAAACTACGCTGAGCTTGTACCCATATCTCCTTATTAGACTCTGTCGGTGTAGACAAAAATTCCGTGTAAGCCTGTCTTAAAGTGTTTGACACACGTGAGTATTGTTCCGAAGCCTTCTTCTTCTGATGAGTAATATACGCTATTATCTTCCCCCGCAGAACTGCTTTACCTGCCTCCCAAAATAAAAAGGGTTCAGACATATGTTGGTTGTTGTTAGTACTATACTCTTCCCAACAGTGTTTTAACGCAATGGAGTGATTTAACTGGGACCCAAAAGTTTTTAAGAAGTCCACAGCCTACAAAAGTGACTGACTCCCTGCTATGTTACAGTTTTCAACAGCATGCAAGTCCTAAGGATGCAGATACAGTTGAAAGTGCTGCTTACTAGCCAGAAACCCCATGGAGATGTTTTGTTTCCCTACACAACAACACTCCTGGACACCCAATGTTCAGGAAACTATATCTCAACCCCATTAACTTGAATGCAGCTGTGTTGCAGTTATAGTTTAGCAGTCTCATGAGTCTTAACAATGGTTCCTTGTACTCTGATACCCCTAGGACTGATGGAAGGGCAGAATAGGTACTCCAGCCAGCAGTCAGGCAAGAAAAGCATTCAGGCTCATATCAAATATCAGAAGTGGAACAAAAGCCTATTGACTATAGATTTTAGTGGCTGATACATCTAGTAGTCCTGGAGAGAGTAGTAGTTGTCTTGAAGCAAGTCTCAAATAAGGACAATACATACTGTGGAAATAGCAATAGATTGTAGAATCAGATCACCAAGATATCGAGCACGGAGGAGGTGCGGACTGCACACATGTACATGGCAGGATGTGACGCGTTTCGGCCAGGTGCTGGCCTTACTCATACGTAGTATGAGTAAGGCCAGTACCTGGCCGAAACGCGTCACATCCTGCCATGTAACTGTGATCCGTGTAGCTGTTTGTGAATAAAGGTGACTATTGGATCTGCAATCGAGCTGGAGTTTCTTTGTTTTTCCATACTGTGGAAATATCTGAAAACAGGACCAGGAAAAAAACCTTCAAACGTTAGACAGAAATAGACAGACTGGGTAGACATAGAGACAAGCATGAAAAAATGGATCAAAAATACGCAGCACAAAAAAGAAAGTGCCCAGCAGCTTTGTAAAAGACAGTTCACACTTATGGTATGTAAAGTTTTTTTTTTTTATGCACAATTCTTTAAAATCTGGTGTTCACCTGCAAGATCCACTTCAGTCCCACTTTCTAGCAGATGTTCTTCGTTCCTCTGCACGTATAATATGTACTCCAAGATGAGCCTTGGTTAATCAATAAAGGATAAAGCCTAAAACATTTTGGGATGTTTCATGTAAACAATGTTGCACATGCAATGCTTTCTAATATACTTTGTGGTCACTTTCATTTCCCTAATACTTATATTTAGCCATTGTGTCTGCAGGAAGCAGATTACAACCTCAAAATTTCGGATATTTCTCAGAAAAGTAACCCAAAATACCCCCAATAAACTCTGCCATTTCTCCCAATGAATGGCTCCATTGTCCTTCCTTAGGAACTATGCCACTGTACCCTAATTACTGTGCCACTGTCCCCTAATAAACGGTGCCACTATGCCTCTAATAAACTGTGCCACTGCTCCCATAACAAACTGTGCCACTATGCCTCAAAGAACTGTGCCACTGCCCTCCTAATGAACTGTGCCACTGCCCTCCTAATGAACTGTGCCACTGTCCTCCTAATGAACTGTGCCACTGACCTCCTAATGTACTGTGTCACTGCTCTCCTAATGTACTGTGCCACTGCCCTCCTAATGAACTGTGCCACTGTCCTCCTAATGAACTGTGCCACTGACCTCCTAATGTACTGTGTCACTGACCTCCTAATGTACTGTGTCACTGCTCTCCTAATGTACAGTGCTACTGCCCTGCTAACATACTGTGCCACTGCCTGCTAATGAACTGTGCCACTGCTCTCCTAATGAACTGTACCACTGACCCCCTAATTTACTGTGCCACTGCCCTCCTAATGTACTGTGCCACTGCCTTTCTAATTTACTGTGCCCCCCCCCCCCGAGATTGTTGTCCCTCCTCCTGTACTTAGTGTACTATAGCATGCTCCCCCCTCCCCTTTCTCACACCCCGCGGCTCTCACTGACTGCAGGAATGGAGCAGCCGCAGCGTGTGAGAAAGGTGGCGGGCGTGACAAAGGGGAAGGGGGAGCAAATTATAAGTGAGAGGGGCAAATTATAAGTGAGGGGCACGTGTCAGGGGGGCATTATATGTGGGGGCACATGACAGGACCCCCCACTGTCATGTGCCCCTCATATATAATTCCCCATGTCCTGTGCCCCTCACATATAATGCCCCCTGACATGTGCCCCTCACATATAATGCCCCCTGTCCTGCCCCCTCAGGGGGCATTATATGTGAGGGGCACATGTCAGGGGGGCATTATATGTGGGGGGCACAGGCCATGGGGCATTATATGTGAGGGGCACAGGACAGGGGGCATTAATTATAAGTCAGGGTCACATGTCAGGGGAGCATTATATGTGAGGGGCACATGACAGGGGCCCCCCTGTCATGTGCCCATATAATGCACAAATAATGTCCCCCTGACATTTGCCGCTTACTTATAATACCCAAAGTCATCTGCCCATCACTTATAATACCCCCTGTCCTGTGCCCCTCACATATAATGCCCCCCTGTCATGTGCCCCTCACATATAATGCCCCCTGACATGTGCCCCTCACATATAATACCCCTCTCATATAATGCCCCATGTCCTGTGCCCCTCATATATAATACCCCATGTCCTGTGCCCCTCACATATAATGCCCCCGGTCCTGCTCCCTCAGAGGGCATTATATGTGAGGGGCACAGGACACGGGCATTATATGTGAGGGGCAAAGGACAGGGGACATTATAAGTCAGGGACATATGTCGGGGGGGGGGGGGGCTGTCCTGCGCCTCCACATATAATGCCCAATGCCAGTCTCACGTATAACTTTGACGAAATGCACTTGTGAAAGTAAGTGTACCTGAATGGCAGTTAGGAAATGTGGTCACCCTAGTGCCACTGTCCTCCAAATGTACTGTGCCACTGTCCTCCTAATGTACTGTGCCACTGTCCTCCTAATGTACTGTGCCACTGTCCTCCTAATGTATTGTGCCACTGTCCTCCTAATGTACTGTGCCACTGTCCTCCTAATGTATTGTGCCACTGTCCTCCTAATGTACTGTGCCACTGTCCTCCTAATGTATTGTGCCACTGTCCTCCTAATGTACTGTGCCACTGTCCTCCTAATGTACTGTGCCACTGTCCTCCAAATGTACTGTGCCACTGTCCTCCTAATGTACTGTGCCACTGTCCTCCTAATGTACTGTGCCACTGTCCTCCTAATGTACTGTGCCACTGTCCTCCTAATGTACTGTGCCACTGTCCTCCTAATGTACTGTGCCACTGTCCTCCTAATGTACTGTGCCACTGTCCTCCAATTGTACTGTGCCACTGTCCTCCTAATGTACTGTGCCACTGTCCTCCTAATGTACTGTGCCACTGTCCTCCTAATGTACTGTGCCACTGCCCTCCTAATGTATTGTGCCACTACCCTCCTAATGTACTGTGCCACTGTCCTCCTAATGTACTGTGCCACTGTCCTCCAATTGTACTGTGCCACTGTCCTCCTAATGTACTGTGCCACTGTCCTCCAATTGTACTGTGCCACTGTCCTCCTAATGTACTGTGCCACTGTCCTCCTAATGTACTGTGCCACTGTCCTCCTAATGTATTGTGCCACTACCCTCCTAATGTATTGTGCCACTACCCTCCTAATGTATTGTGCCACTGTCCTCCTAATGTATTGTGCCACTGTCCTCCTAATGTACTGTGCCACTGTCCTCCTAATGTATTGTGCCACTACCCTCCTAATGTATTGTGCCACTGTCCTCCTAATGTATTGTGCCACTACCCTCCTAATGTATTGTGCCACTACCCTCCTAATGTATTGTGCCACTGTCCTCCTAATGTATTGTGCCACTGTCCTCCTAATGTATTGTGCCACTGTCCTCCTAATGTACTGTGCCACTGTCCTCCTAATGTACTGTGCCACTACCCTCCTAATGTACTGTGCCACTGTCCTCCTAATGTACTGTGCCACTGTCCTCCTAATGTATTGTGCCACTGTCCTCCTAATGTACTGTGCCACTGTCCTCCTAATGTATTGTGCCACTGTCCTCCAAATGTACTGTGCCACTGTCCTCCTAATGTACTGTGCCACTGTCCTCCAAATGTACTGTGCCACTGTCCTCCTAATGTACTGTGCCACTGTCCTCCTAATGTACTGTGCCACTGTCCTCCTAATGTATTGTGCCACTGTCCTCCTAATGTACTGTGCCGCTGTCCTCCTAATGTACTGTGCCACTGTCCTCCTAATGTACTGTGCCGCTGTCCTCCTAATGTACTGTGCCACTGTCCTCCTAATGTACTGTGCCACTGTCCTCCTAATGTACTGTGCCACTGTCCTCCTAATGTATTGTGCCACTGTCCTCCTAATGTACTGTGCCACTGTCCTCCTAATGTAAAATACACCATTATTTATTAGCATTTTTCATGATTGCCCTTTTTATCACTGACTTATTATTTGGATTGTTTGCAGTCCATTCATTCCCGGAGCAGACAATTACTCTAAGGCTAAGTTCACACTACGGAATTTCCGAGTGAGATTTCACATAGATTCCGCTGCACAGTGCACACTATCGTGCCACCGATTTAAGTAAATATGCGGAACGTCCGCCCGTATTTTCGGCGGACATGCTGCACATTTTTGGCCGGGTGAACATGGCCTTAGGCGAAATCCTTGCTGTATACATTGCCATCTATGAGGACAGAAATGTCCATGCAGTCCTAGCACCAACTGACTCAGTTCCGTCCAGAGCTTAAGCCTGAACCTGGCCCAAGCGTGTGCAGTATTTACTATGGACAGCAGCGACAAAGCTTCTCTTTACTGTGTTTTTTTTATAAATTTTTTTTTTTTTTTTTTTAGAAACAGCGCCACTTCTGCTCATGGGCTGCAACTGGTATTGCAGTTCATTGTCATTCACTTGCTGAAATACCAGTTACAGTCTAAGAACTGAAGCAAAGTCTACCAACCAGGTTGCCTCCAGCTGTTGCAAAACTACAAATCCCAGCATGCCCGGACAGCCCACGGCACCCAGGAAACACTGGATTAGACTGGTGTACAGTAGACCTTATTTTTCCATACTTGTGCTGTGTATGAAACCTCTTGAGATTACATATATATATATATATATATATATATATATATATATATATATATACAGTAGTCCCTCAAGTTACAATATTAATCAGTTCTGTGACGACCATTGTATGTTGAAACCATTGTATGTTGAGCCCATAACTCTATGGAAACCTGGTAATTGGTTCTGAAGCCCCCAAAATGTCATAAAAAAATAGGAAAAAGTGAGGATTAAAGATAAATAAGTAGATAACTAATATAGATAAAGCAAATCCTTATATATAAAACTAATAAAGATCTGCTGGGAGCTGTAATCACTGTCTGTTTAAGTGTTTCCCAAAGAGGGTGCCTTCAGCTGTTGCAAAACTACAACTTCCAGCATGCCCGAACAGCCTTCGGCTGTCCGGGCATGCTGGGAGTTGTAATATTGCAACAGCTGGAGGCACCCTCTTTGGGAAACACTGGTCTATGTAGAGGACAGGAGCTTCTTCAGGGTCCTGTACAGAACACGAAATGTCCTAAAAAAAAGGAAAATGGAGTCGCCCTCACCTGATGCCCAAAGGAGCAGCTAACCCTGGTACAGGTAAAGAGTACAGAACATGTAATACCTCCCTGTACTGTAGGGGGCGCTACCAGACACCAGTCAGTGCATACACTTCAGTAATACAGGGGTTTTACCAGTGAAATATCCATTCTGATTGGATCGGTTCTTCCAGCCATTGACACGTTTTGCAGATTCCATAGCATTGTATGTTGAATCTGATTTCAAGTTACAATGATCCAGAAAATAACATTGTACGTTGAAACTATTGTATGTTGAGGCCATTGTAAGTTGAGGGATCACTGTATATTACGACTATAAAACTTTTTTTTAAATTAGAATTATAATTTTTTAAGGCCAACCTACAGATTTTTTAGCCATCATTCTTGGATACCAAAAAGGAAGCATCAAATTTATATATATTTTTTTTTAATTTTTTTTTATTTAACCCAAAATATTCTAGTTTTATAATTTCTTAGAGCAGTAAAATATTTCACTTTTATTTCATCTGAGGACTTTTAGTTTTACATTTTTGTTCCTGATTTCGCCTCCTGATCCTGTTTTCATCCTGCTGTTTAGGATGACGTTTTAACCCTCTCTTCCCTGAAAAGCATGATCTCAGCAGGTAAAGGATATATCCTGCAATAACGTTATTTTTCAGGCTTTTTTGCACAGCTGAATGACGACTTGCAGCATCCTGTCTTTTTTTTTTTGTTTGTTAGTGAATTGCTTAAGATCTGTCATTCCGCTGAGGCAATCCTCCATCTACTTCTTGCTTTAGGTCTTTCATCCAGTGGAATTTCCACTCATTTACCTATTTTCTGATGGTTTACAGCGGAATGTGCAGAGATTGCAGCTGCCATGTGTAGAGTGACGTACATGGTGACTTCAGCGTTTGTAATTTCAGGGGCTGGGCCTGGCTCCAAAAAGCAGAAGCAGATCACCCAAGGGCGGGTAACACCCTGGTTATTACCTTCTCTCCTGTATCTGATTACACCAGAGTCAACCAGTGGAAATCCACATGCAGGATGTTCATTGTGAGTTAAAGGGGTACTCCGGTGAAAACCTTTTTTCTTTTAAATCAACCGGTGGCAGAAAGTTAAACATATTTGTAAATTACTTCTATTAAAAAAAATCTTAATCCTTCCAGTACTTATTAGCTGCTGAATGCTACAGAGGGAATTCCTTTCTTTTTGGAACACTGATGACATCACAAGCACAGTGCTCTGTGCTGACATCTCTGTCCCTTTTAGCAACCATGCATATCAGATGCATATCAGATGTATGCTAAGGGCAGCATGGTGGCTCAGTGGTTAGCACTGCTGCCTTGCAGTGCTGGGGACTTGGGTTCAAATCCCACTAAGGACAACAAAAAATAATGCATTATTCTTATTATAATAACGTCAGTAGAGAGCACTGTGCTCGTGATGTCATCAGAGAGCATTCCAAAAAGAAAAGAATTTCCTCTGTAGTATTCAGCAGCTAATAAGTACAGGAAGAATTAAGATTTTTTAACAGAAGTAATTTACAAATATGTTTAACTTTCTGTCACCAGTTGATTTAAAAGAAAAAAAGGTTTTCACCGGAGTACCCCTTTAACCCCTTAAGGACGCAGGACGTAAATATACGTCCTGGTGAGGTGGTACTTAACGCACCAGGACGTACATTTACGTCCTAAGCATAACCGCGGGCATCGGAGCGATGCCCGTGTCATGCGCGGCTGATCCCGGCTGCTGATCGCAGCCAGGGACCCGCCGGCAATGGCGGACGCCCGCGATCTCGCGGGCGTCCGCCATTAACCCCTCAGGTGCCGGGATCAATACAGATCCCGGCATCTGCGGCAGTTCGCGATTTAAATGAACGATCGGATCGCCCGCAGCGCTGCTGCGGGGATCCGATCATTCATAACGCCGCACGGAGGTCCCCTCACCTTCCTCCGTGCGGCTCCCGGCGGCTCCCGGCGTCTCCTGCTCTGGTCTGTGATCGAGCAGACCAGAGCAGGAGATGACCGATAATACTGATCTGTTCTATGTCCTATACATAGAACAGATCAGTATTAGCAATCATGGTATTGCTATGAATAGTCCCCTATGGGGACTATTCAAGTGTAAAAAAAAATGTAAAAAAATGTAAAAGTAAAAGTAAAAAAAAAGTGAAAAATCCCCTCCCCCAATAAAAAAGTAAAACGTCCGTTTTTTCCTATTTTACCCCCAAAAAGCGTAAAAAACATTTTTTATAGACATATTTGGTATCGCCGCGTGCGTAAATGTCCGAACTATTAAAATAAAATGTTAATGATCCCGTACGGTGAACGGCGTGAATGAAAAAAAATAAAAAAAGTCCAAAATTCCTACTTTTTTAATACATTTTATTTAAAAAAAAAATTTAAAAAATGTATTAAATGTTTTTTATATGCAAATGTGGTATAAAAAAAAGTACAGATCATGGCGCAAAAAATGAGCCCCCATACCGCCACTTATACGGAAAAATAAAAAAGTTAGAGGTCATCAAAATAAAGGGATTATAAACGTACTAATTTGGTTAAAAAGTTTGTGATTTTTTTTAAGCGCAACAATAATATAAAAGTATATAATAATGGGTATCATTTTAATCGTATTGACCCTCAGAATAAAGAACACATGTCATTTTTACCATAAATTGTACGGCGTGAAAACCTTCCAAAATTAGCAAAATTGCGTTTTTCGTTTTAATTTCCCCACAAAAATATTGTTTTTTGGTTGCGCCATACATTTTATGATATGAGTGATGTCATTACAAAGGACAACTGGTCGCGCAAAAAACAAGCCCTCATACTAGTCTGTGGATGAAAATATAAAAGAGTTATGATTTTTAGAAGGCGAGGAGGAAAAAATGAAAACGTAAAAATTAAATTGTCTGAATCCTTAAGGCCAAAATGGGCTGAGTCCTTAAGGGGTTAAAGTGTACCTGTCATTAACATTTTATATAATGTAGATAATACCATTATGTAAATTTGTGGTCAGGGCTACGGCTAACAGAAAGAGTTCTACTATTAACCTATCTGTGCAAACTAATAACCTGCTAAAAGATGGCTTAAGGTTGTGCCCAAACCATCATCGAGGGTAAACCTATAAGGGGGCAAAAAGAGGCAGACAAGAGGTTTATTAAAGCTATGACCTACATGACCAATTTACAGAAAGCATTTGACATTTCGGAAAAAGGTTTAGGAATGTAACGAGAGAAACATGATGACCGTCATCGCCCCAATTTTCTAATAACGTGACTGGGCACATTGTGCTTCAAAGCCGCTGAAGCAGCACCAATCCAAAATGAATGACCTGTAATGGATAGAGGGTTAATACCCATGCCAATGAGCGAATGTGATTTACTAATTGAGAAGAAGATATTACTTTGACAGGTAATGGAGGCAAAGGACTAGAGTCAGAGGCATTTTTTATTTAGACAATAGATCATTTAAAGGGGTACTCCGGCGCTTAGACATATTATCCCCTATCCAAAGGATAGGGGATAAGATGCCTGATCGCGGGAGTCCCACCGCTGGGGACCCCCGTGATCTTGCATGCAGCACCCCAGTTAAAATCAGTCCCCGGAGCATGTTCGCTCCGGGTCTGATTACCGGCGACCACGGGGCAGGCGGCGTGTGACGTCATGCTTCCGCACCGTGTGACATCACACTCCGCCCCTCAATGCAAGCCTATGGGAGGGGGCGTGACAGCTGGTTGAGGTTGGATGATGTTTTGGGGTTGTTTTGCTGCCTCTGGCACTGGGGGCCTTGAATGTGTCCAAGACATCATGAAATCTGAGGATTACCAACGGATTTTGGGTCGCACTGTACAGTCCAGTGTCAGAAAGCTGGGTTTGCGTCAGAGATCTTGGGTCTTCTAGCAAGACAATGACCCCAAACATACATCAAAAGCACCAGAAATGGATGGCAACAAAGCGCTGGAGAGTTCTGAAATGTCCAGTAATGAGTCCAGATCTAAATCCCATTGAACACCTGTGGAGAGATCTTAAAATTGCTGTTGGGAAAATCCTTCCAATAAGAGACCTGGAGCAGTTAGCGAAGGTAGAGTGGTCCAACATTCCGGCTGAGAGGTGTAAAAAGCTTATTGATGGTTATAGGAAGCGACTGATTTCAGTTATTTTTTCCAATAATTTTGTCCAGACCATTTTTGGTGTTTGGTGACTTTAAGTCCAATTAGCTTTTTTTCCTCCCTTTTTTGGTTTAGTTCCAATACACACAAAGGGAATAAACATAAGTATAGCAAAACATGTGTTACTGCAATCCTTTAGTCTGGATAGGGGTCGTGTAGGATATATAGACTTTAGATGGTTTCTGTTTCCCCCGCACTGGATTTGTTGATTGACAATTATAATCTTATTGTGACCCTACCCTCATTTATTTATTTTGCTCTTCCATATAAACTTTAGATATAGCTAGCATAAATGAATTGCCTGGAGGTCCCGAGGGGGGTTCCAGTTCGATCTCTGGGCCCTCACAAAGTAAAACTTGTATGCGTAAGAAACGAGGTGGTTATGCAAAGAACAATAATATTTCGGATCATGAAATAGAAACCTTGGTTCAGGAGGTAAGGAGTTTTTTATGTGTTTGTTTTTTAACGATTTCCATAACCACTGTGTTGAATCTAGCCTGGAAAATGTAACTAGGTATTGATATCATAACGTATGTTGGATTTTTTGGTGATATTTTATTTATTTTTCTCAGAATAACATTTGGATCAATGTATTCCATTTTAGCATTTTTTTCTCAGTTTATAATATATTTCCATCTTCATATAGGCCGAGATGTTCAAAATATTCTCCATTAAATGGGCTGTGTTTAAACTGTTTATTACATTATGGAAAAATGTGAAATTAACTTTGGGTCCTTTGCATTTTTTTTTTTTTTTGCATTACAAATTTATATAAATTATTTTTTTTTTTGTTTATTTATTTATTTATTTATTTTTGTAAACCACATTATCTTACACAAAACAAAAAAATTCAACAAAAATAAAAAATGGGAAAAGATTGTCCCTGGTTGTCTTTGGACTTCTGCAAACATGGTCTTTAACAGTGTTTTTATTTTTTGCAAAGTTGATGTTTGATTTAATGCAAGGTATGTTTTTTTTAATGATATGCTTTTGAATTTTTTTTATTTAAAAAAAAAATCTTTTATTGTTTGTTCTACAATTTTTTTTAATTCTTTTTTTATATTCATTTTCAGAAACTTGGGGAAATATAATTAAACTCCAACAGAAGGTCCTAGACAATGCTTAGATGGCTTTTATTTAAAAATATATATATATATATATATTAAAAATTGAAAAACATGGCATTCAAAATGATTAATGTGGATCATTACGAATGGTTCAAACCAGTGGACTAAACTTGTATTACCTGAAGAATTTAGTCTTAGCTTGATGCTATCTTTAATCAGTAATTATTATTTTTTGGAATGGGTTGTATACGCCAAAGAGAACGTTTTTTTTTTTTTTTTTATCATTCAAAGTTTTATTTCAAAAATACAAAGAAACAGAAATCAAGGCAGACAAAGAAATCTGACAAACATAAGCAAAATACGGGGAATCATCCGCGAGTACTCAGGGTACTTGATTTTACCAATGATAACGTTATATATACTGAATGCCTAAGCTTATTTTTGTTCAAAGTTACAAAAATAGTGCAGATTGGGGACCTTGACAGATTCTATCAATTAGATCTTTTTTTGTTTTTTTTTGTTTGAGTTTTCAATTTAAGTTTTTATATATTTTGATGCTAATATTTTAAGATGGTAAAATTTTCACACATGTTTGGAATGCTAATTGTAAAGGTTAAGATTAGAAGAAATGTTTTTAAAAACTGTATGATAGAGGTAATTGTGTTTATAAAATTTTCAATCTACAGATCGTATAAAAATCTGTCTGTAGATTGTATAGGTTATGCCTCGGTACCATCAACTAGCCTTTAAAGGGGTACTACCGTGCTGACAACTTATCCCCTAGCTAAAGGATAGGGGATAGGTTGCCTGATCGCGCGGGGTCCCGCCGCTGGGGACCCCCGCGATCTCACACACAGCACCCCGCTCTCATCAGGCCCCAGAGCGAACATCCGCTCCGCGTCTGATGACTGCCGATCACGGGGCCGGAGTATCGTGACATCATGGCTCCGCCCCCATGTGAAATCACGCTCCGCCCCTCAATGTAAGTCTATGGCAGGGGGCGAGACAGCTGTCTCCCCCCTGCCATAGACTTGCATTGAGGGACGGAGCGTGAGGTCACACGGGGGCGGAGCTGTGACGTTACGATCACCGGCCCCGTCATCAGACCCTTAACGGATGTTCGCTCCGGGTCTGATGACTGCCGATCACGGGGCCAGAGCATCGTGACATCATGGCTCCGCCCCCATGTTAAATCACGCTCCGCCCCTCAATGTAAGTCTGTGGCAGGGGGCTGTCCCCGTCATCAGACCCTTAACGGATGTTCGCTCTGGAGCCTGATGAGAGCGGGGTGCTGCGTGCGAGATCGCGGGGGTCCCCAGCGGCGGGACCCCGCGCGATCAGGCAACTTATCCCCTATCCTTTAGATAGGGGATAAGTTGTCAGCACGGTAGTACCCCTTTCATAAAACTCTGCAAACTACTAAGGCCATTAGAGAAGCCCTACGGGAGGAAGTTGTCGTTTGTGTCAATGCATTGGGAGTGGATAAAAGGACTTCAAAGGAAATTAAGAAGAGATTTAGTGATCTTCGAAGTGCAGTTAAAAAGAAAACGGGAAGGCTCCATCAACTGGAGGTGGACCTGCTGAGGAAATAACTTTTTCCCCAATCGAAGAAATTATCAAAACCACCTACTCTATGGAGCAGATTGCTGGTGTGGGGGATATGGATGTGATGGCTATGGCGCAATCTCGTCACATTTGTTAATCAAACTTTTATTTTAATCCTTTGTTTTTTTTTAATGTTTTTGTTACAACTGTTTACCGCTTTTCTTTTCTTTTTTCTTTTTTTTTTTTTAAATAAAATTTACTTACCTTAGCAGTCCTGTAGTTACGGCATTAGTGATACACGTTTCCTGTATAATTGTTTGTTGACATGTTGTTTTATAGGAGAAATTAGCAAATGTTTTATTTTTACAAAATATTTTAAAAAATTTGAATGTATGTCAAATGTACATGATTTTGGTAGAGGAAGTGATCTACATTGAAAGATTCCTAAAATATTTAAAACTTTCAGATAAACTGTCATAGTAGCTATCAGCCACTCCTCTGTAAAGTTCATAACATGCACAGAGCAGACAATATAGAGCAAGGTGTCTAGCCAGACAAAACATTTGTGATATTACATTTTGAGCTATTTAGTTGACTGAGTAAGAGTAACATTTTTAATTAAAGGGGTATTCCAGGAAAAAAAAATGTTTACATATATATAAACTGGCTCCAGAAAGTTAAACAGATTTGTAAATTACTTAAATTAAAAAAAAATTAATCCTTCCAATAATTATCAGCTCCTGAAGTTGAGTTGTTCTTTTCTGTGCTCTCTGCTGACATCTCTGCTTGTCTCAGGAACTGCACAGAGTAGAAGAGGTTTACTAAGGGGATTTGCTTCTACTCTGGACAGTTCCCGAGACAGGTGTCATCAGAGAGCACTTAGACAGAAAAGAACAACTCAACTTCAGCAGCTCATAAGTACTGAAAGATTTTTTAACAGAAATAATTTACAAATCTGTTTAACTTTCTGGAGCCAGTTGATATATAAAAAAAAAAAAAGATTTTTCCTGGATAACCCCTTTAAAGAAATAAATCGCTTTTATTGCGAATTCAATAGAAACTGAAAAAATGGAGTGGATAAAAAAGATACGTTAACTACACATAATTATAATTTTTTTTATTTATTTTTAGAATTGAGTTTATTTATAAAATTTGGGGGAATTTTATTTTGAAGTTAATATTGACATCTATGCATTAACTTTTTTTTTTTCATCAACTGGTGCCAGAAAGTTAAACAGATTTTGTAAATTACTTACCCTTCCAGTACTTTTTAGCAGCTGTGTGCTATGGAGGAAATTCTATTCTTTTTGAATTTCTTTTTTGCCTTGTCCATAGTGCTCTCTGCTGACACCTGATGCCCGTATCAGGAACTGTCCAGAGTAGGAGAAAATCCCCATAGCAAACCTCTCCTGCTCTGGACAGTTCCTGACATGGATATTGGTGTCAGCAGAGAGCACTGTGGACAAGACAAAAAAGAAATTAAAAAAGAACAGAATTTCCTCTGTAGTATATAGCTGCTAAAAAGTACTGGAAGGGTCTCTTGTGCAGAAGGCTTTCCAGACGCTGTGTGACGTCACGGCCGACATGCCTCCTCCATGTAGTTATAGTGGAGAGGCAGGCGGCCTCAATTGCGCCTCCCCGCCTCTCCCATAGAACTGTGTGGGGAATGGGGTGTAGCATCAACCTCTCTTGGTTGACACTACGTACATTAGTGCTATCACTCTGCGCTATTTCAGGGGCCCCATTCAGGAGATCGTTTGGTGTCCCAGAGGTGGTGGAGGCACACGCTCATACTGTTCTCCCATTGTGGCAACTATATCCAGTTTGTTCAGTGTATTTATTTAACTTGTTTCTCTATAATCTTTTTTTGCACTGTGCCACTTTACCCCTACTATAAATAGCAACCATCGTGATCTGTATTTATGCTGCACTTTTGCATTATGTCACCTTATTTAAAGTATAATTATTGTTAAATACATTGATACTATCTACCTCAGCTACCTAGCTGCTGTTATCTCTGTGTGTAGCCTCCCATTTAGTAAATCCTTCAGCACCATGCTACTGTGCCCCTTTTTAAAGTGTTTTTAAATGTATCTCTTTTTGAGTATATATGTTCAATAAAAATTATTTCTTTATTGTACCTTGATCGTTAGTGTACAGAGCCCCGCTTGTCCTCAGTGTACAGAGCCCCGCTTGTCCTCAGTGTACAGAGCCCAGCTTGTCCTCAGTGTACAGAGCCCTGCTTGTCCTCAGTGTACAGAGCCCTGCTTGTCCTCAGTGTACAGAGCCCCGCTTGTCCTCAGTGTACAGAGCCCCGCTTGTCCTCAGTGTACAGAGCCCCGCTTGTCCTTAGTGTACAGAGCCCCGCTTGTCCTCAGTGTACAGAGCCCCGCTTGTCCTCAGTGTACAGAGCCCCGCTTGTCCTCAGTGTACAGAGCCCCGCTTGTCCTCAGTGTACAGAGCCCCGCTTGTCCTCAGTGTACAGAGCCCCGCTTGTCCTCAGTGTACAGAGCCCCGCTTGTCCTCAGTGTACAGAGCCCCGCTTGTCCTCATAAGTGTACAGAGCCTGCTTGTCCTCGGCGCACAGAGCCCCGCCTGTCCTCGGTGCACAGAGCCCCGCCTGTCCTCGGCGCACAGAGCCCTGCTTGTTCTCAGCGTACAGAGCCCTGCTTGTCCTCTGTGTACAGAGCCCTGCTTGTCCTCAGTGTACAGAGCCCTGCTTGTCATCAGTGTACAGAGCCCTGCTTGTCCTCAGTGTACAGAGCCCTGCTTGTCCTCAGTGTACAGAGCCCTGCTTGTCCTCAGTGTACAGAGCCCTGCTTGTCTGACCTCACTTCCTACATTTGGTCTCCTCACAGAGACACACAGACAGCTGCAGGGACAAAAATATACACATTTTAAAGCTATATATATATATATATATATATATATATATATATAACAAATATACATAAAATGTTATTTTATACTTTATATAAAAAGTCTCTGGAGGAAACAAAATGTTTTCAGATCAACTGGTGCCAGAAAGTTAAACAGATTTCTAAATTACTTCTATTTCAAATCGCTCCAGTACTTATCAGCTGCTGTATACTCCATAGGAAGTTGTGTAGTTATTTCCAGTCTGACCACAGTGCTCTCTGCTGACACCTCTGTCCATGTCAGGTACTGTCCAGAGCAGGGGCAAATCCCGATAACAAACCTCTCCTGCTCTGGTCAGTTTCACAACACGTACAGAAGTGGCAGCAGAGAGCACTGTGGTCAGACTGGAGACATGGAGTTCCTGAGTCCAAATGCAATATTTGTATTGTAACCCCAAACTATAATGTGACACTTCTAGTACTGATGTCCTGTAACAGAGGGGTATTTAGGCCTCTCAGGTACTAGGGGCGAGGATTACTTACACCCCTTGGGGTATGTTCACACAGCGGAATGTCTGCCCGGAAAATTTCTGGGCGGACATCCTGCAGACAGTGGGTACCAGCAGAACATGACCTCTCAGAAGTCTCCATAGTTGACAATGCATGTCAGAGCAGAATCCGCCAAAATAATAAACATGTCTAATCTTTCTGCTGACGCCGGATTCAGGATATTCCGACACGCGCACAGTGCAGCAGAATCCCATTGAGATCAATCAGCTGCAGCAGAATGTCAATGCAGAATATTCTGGCGGATTTCCACATGGACACCTTGCTGTGTGAACATGCTGTAAGGGCAGAATTTCGGAGCAAAAGCCAGTATAAACTTCTGCTTGGAAATTCCAATGCACTAGACTCTATTGTTTTCAATAGGATTCTGATGCATCATGTACACGGCAGAGTTTCCTGGAAATTCTGATTCTGGATTCCGCAGAAAGAATTCTTCCTGCAGAATCTATTCGAAAATACATTGTGGGTGTCAATTTTTACAAAGTGCATTTAACACTAAAACTGACATGTTATTTATTATAACTTTTTTTATTTTTCCACTTAGGGCTCGTTCACTCTGTGGAATCTCCGCTCGCTGAATTAAGCGAGCGGAGATTCAGCCTGGCCGAATACTTCGGCGCTAGGGCCGCGGGGCACAGAGCAGTCACCATTGACGGCTATGGTCCGCTCGCGGATTCCGCACAAAGAATGAACATGTTCTTTCTCTGCGCGGAACACTTTCAGCGGCGTAAATGTCGCCGCGATTTCGCCACGGCGATCCCTAACAGCTCCCTGAGCTAACCGGCATGGTTTCACTTTCACTTTAGACTCGGCGTTCAACTTTGAACGCCGCGTCTAAAGGGTTAATACCCTTTAGACGCGGCGTTCAAAGTTGAACGCCGAGTCTAAAGTGAAAGTGAAACCATGCCGGTTAGCTCCGGAAGCTGTTCGGGATCGCCGCGGCGAAATTGCGGCGTCCCGAACAGCTGTTAGACACGAGGAGGGTCTCCTACCTTGCCTTCTGGTGTCTGATCGCCGAATGACTGCTCAGTGCCTGAGATCCAGCAGTCAAAGGGCAGAATCATCGATCACTGGTTTCCTATGAGAAACCAGTGATCAATGTAAAAGATCAGTGTGTGCAGTGTTATAGGTCCCTATGGGATAACAATGATCAGTATAAGAGATCAGTGTGTGCAGTGTTATAGGTCCCTATGGGATAACAATGATCAGTATAAGAGATCAGTGTGTGCAGTGTTATAGGTCCCTATGGGAGCTATAATACTGCAAAAAAAAAAGTGAAAAAAAAAATGAATAAAGATCATTTAACCCCTTCCCTATCAAAAGTTTGAATCAGTCCCCTTTTCCAATAAAAAAAAAAACCCAGAGTAAATAAAAATAAACATATGTGGTATTGCCGCATGCGGAAATGTCCGAATTATAAAAATATATCGTTAATTAAACCGCGCGGTCAATGCTGTGTGCGCAAAAAAATTCCAAAGTCCAAAATAGTGTATTTTTGGTCACTTTTTATATCATGAAAAAATTTATAAAAAGTGATCAAAAAGTCCTATCAATACAAAAATAGTACTCATAAAAACGTCAGATCATGGCTCAAAAAATGAGCCCTCATACCGCCCCATAGATGACAATTTTAAACGTATACATTTTCCTGCATGTAGTTATGATTTTTTTCAGAAGTATGACAAAATCAAACCGATATAAGTAGGGTATCATTTTAATCGTATGATCCTAGAGAATAAAGAGAATGTGTAATTTTTACCGAAAAATTTACTGCGTAGAAACAGAAGGCCCCAAAAGTTACAAAATGGCGATCTTTTTTTTCAATTTTGTCTCACAATGATTTTTTTTCCGTTTCGCCGTAGATTCTTGGGTAAAATTACTGACGTCATTACAAAGTAGAATTGGTGGCGCAAAAAATAAGCCATCATATGGATTTTTAGGTGCAAAATTGAAAGGGTTATGATTTTTTAAAGGTAAGGAGGAAAAAACGAAAGTGCAAAAATGGAAAAAACCCAGGTCCTTAAAAAAAATTAATAATTTCTGACATATGATGCAAACAAAAAATCAGCAATTCTGGCGTTAAGTATATATTTTTAATGTTTACAATGGTTACTGTGCGGGATCATAAACATTATATTATAATAGTTTGAACAGACCACACAAGAACATTGGAGATCCTGCTGCCTCTGGCCACTATTTGCAGTTATCAGACCCCCGCAATCACACTTCACTGGAACCTTAATTTTCCCTATAGATGCTGTGATCAGCATTATTCACAGCATCCAAAGGCTTAATGGATTAAATGCTGATAGCCACCATGCCCCCTCCCATAGACTTACATTGAGGGGGAGGGGCGTGACATCACGATACTTCGTCCCCTGCACCGCCCGTCGTCAGCCACAGTGCCATCTTCGCACTGTGCAGCGGAAAAAACATGGGGAGGCCGACTTTCATTTTACTCTCTTTCTACCCCAATGGTTGATTGTTGTACGGTTATTACCATGGGTAGTCGGCAAGTCTCTATAGCGGAGACCTCTTTAAAAGTTCTCCATAGAACCTTCTTTGTTCCAACTTGTCTCCATGACATATACTCTTGTGTCTCCTCTATGTTTTAGGGGCTAATCGTCATCTGGTAGAATGCATCACACATGGAGGAATTGCCTGGTCATGGTGTCTTTTTGGACTCAGGTAGTCATGTTGATCGAGGTGATTACTCAAAATATATTTTCCTGTGACCCTTCTTTTTCTCTATTCGGGCAGAAGCTATCTAGAATGCCTTATCGTAACTTTTAGCCTGCCGTACATTTTTTATTGACGGCTCGGATCCACCTTGCCTCTCACTGGAGGAAGCCTGCCTTATCTTTTTCTGCTGTTTTTCTGCTGTCCTCATGAAAAACTGCTATACGGGAAGACACTATTGAGCGCTGAGTGAGTATGGAATTCTTTAGGTCTTCTTCATACAGTTTAAATGTTCGCCAGTCTATGTCTTTATACTAAATGTCTTGCCCCCCCCCCCCAATTTATTTTTCTAGTACTGTATCCTGTTATTTGAATGACCTTTTCTATCATACTCAGTTTGTATTGTTTATCTTATTGGCTTGCAATAAAGCTTCACTGTTTGAACCATAGCCGGCAGTGCATTTTCAATTTTTCAATGTACGGAATTATAATTTTCGCCTGCCTCTCTTCTCTCATTTTCAACAAGGCCCCTGTATAATGAAAGAAGCGATCTGATTGGTTGCTATAGGCAACTGGTCAACTTTTCCTTTGCACGGGTTTTGATAAATCTCCCCTTCTGTGTGTCTGCTCGTAGCGGGGGATTGCACAGCAAGAACTAGGGTCGGTCATCGGTGGATCCGCAGCGTAAAATACTCTGCGGATCCGTTACGTGCGACCCTACCCCCAAAAGGCATAAGAGCTTCTTTTGCATGGGGCGTGTGGCAGTGACATGTTCCCATAGCACAGATCCCATCATTGCGCACAGCTACATGTACAAGCATGCTCAGAATGGGAAATAACAGGGAAAACCCCCTTAACCTGCCTTTCTATAGAAATCTGAGTGAAAACAGTGTCCTCAGTCCAGGAAGGCCCCGAGATATATTTTGACATATTTTGTCAGATTTTGTATATCCTAAACTAGTCTAGACACAACAGACGGGAGCATCAAAGTGTGGGGTTAGGAAATAGACTTCCGAATTTCTGTGCGTTACATAGAAAATAGGCAAGTATGATGGGATGTCAATGACATGGAAGTAATATTGCATGATATTGGAAATGGGAAGGCGGCAAGGTCTAATGCAGTGTTTCCCAACCAGTGTGCCTCCAGTTGTCGCAAAAAAAGGCTGTCCGGGCATGCTGGGAGTTGTAGTTTTGCAACAGCTGGAGGCACCCTGGTTGGAAATCATTGGTCTAATGCAGTGGTCTCAAACTGTGGCCCTCCAGATGTTGCAAAACTTCAACTCCCAGCATGCCCGGACAGCCGTTGGTTTAAAAAAATATTGTTATCATTAGGAGGTTTGTTCAATAAAAGCTGAATTGTACTCTTAATAGTTGATAACATAAGAATTATGCTGTTATTTACATCAATAATTTAGGTAAATGAGAAAAATATAATTTGCATAATTTGGAACAGGGTATATAGCAATCATCAAATTGCTAATACTGTTCAATGCTATGCACAATATCAGCGAAGACCAGAGAAGACGACCCCGGGAGAGCGGCAGAGGTAGGTGATGGGACCTCAGTCTGCGATCTTGGCTGATTTGATCACCGCGGTTGTGCCACGGGCGATCGGATCAGCCATTACAAGTGCCACATTGTTGCAGATGCCGGGGCCTGCAATGGAGCAACCACTTAAAAGGTTGTAATTTGATAATATTGCCCTGGGACCTTCAGGGACCTTTTTTAGTTTTTGACTGTATTGATCACGGCATCTGAGGGGTTAATGGCGGACATCAGCACGATCGCTGATGTCCGCCATTACCTGCAGGTCATGCTCATTTTTTGCGCTGTGATCTGTAGTTTTTTTTTTATTTAAATGGGCACTGTCATCAAAAAAAATGTATTGCACTCCTTATGGTAAATAAAAAAAGATGTTGTCCTGCCTGCTGGGTAACGCCCCTTCCCAGTCTGTGAATCTAACTGAGCAGAAATTACCAAGTAATATCAAGGTAGAAAACTAAAAAATAATAAAAATAAAAGCAGGGGGTGGTTTATCATGATGGGGGCTGGGAGGATATCATGACAGGTATAGTGAAGTGAAGGAATAGGGATTTGTAGTTAATTCTTTTAATATTATTATTTTGCATATATATATTGATAAGGATGACCCTTATGATTTTGTGTATTTAGATAATGTGCAGCTCACAGAGTTGGGAGTGCGAGGTTAACTGAAAGTTCTCACCCTATGAGAACAAAAAATTGTTAAATAAATCAGTAAGCTCGGACTTGGCGTCTGACGTCAGAGTCAGCTGACCAGGTACGGGAGCCGAGTTTCTGCTTGTTGGCGTAGTCTGCGCTGGATTGTAGATTGGGCGCTGGATGCCGGAAATGTAGATAGATACAGGTATTCAGTGGCGTGTTGGTAAAGTTGAACTCCAACCGTTTTGAGGCAATGTTCCCACCATGGAAGGTTATATACCGGTCTTGGCTGATTAGCAGCGATACAAAAATTCTTGAAGTGAATAGAATAGGTAGCACTATAATAGTTTCTCCAGGTGCAATAATCCAAAAAACGCTTGAGAGCCGCAACTGTAGTGTAGACTGACACTAATGTACAAAGTCTCTAGTTCAGTCACCAGACGCGTTTCAGGGTGTCAAAGCACAAATATAAACCTCTTCTTCAGTGGTTATTTTGATTACTGATCAAATATATATATATATATATATATATATATATATAATTAAAAATATATATATGCTAATAGGCTGCAGAAAAACATTATTTTCCTTATAAGACATATCAGCTTGCTATTTGCATGTGACCAAGAAGATGAAGACCTTGGGACGAGGCCAAACGACGCAAGATAAGAAGTTGAAAGTTGGAGACAAAATATTTGAAGAAATATAGACTGTGAAGAAGGACAGAAGAAAGAAATTAATGTTTAATACGCTAAAATATACAGACGTAATACTCAAATAACCAATCAAAATATAACATGATGATTTTGACATGATAACTAACCTCCCCTTTTTGTCAAAACCAATGTAATTCCGTATAATAAACAGAACTCCTTGGGACAGTTTCTTAGTCAGTATGCTGAGAAGGAGTTTTATACCAACATTTTGTCTGGTGTTTATTTCTTATGTCGACACTCAGCAGTATGCAGAGGCAGTCACTCACAGTTTAACCACTTAAGGACGGAGCCCTTTTTCACAATTCTGACTATCGTCGCTTTACGAATTAATAACTCGAAAACGCTTTTACCGAATATTCTGATACTGAGATTGTTTTTTCATGACATATTCTACTTTATTTTGGTGGTAAATTTTCGGCGTTACTTGCATTCTTTTTTGTTGAAAAATCCCCAAATTTCATTAAAATTTTGAAAGCATTTTTCTAACTTTGAAGCTCTCTACTTGTAAGGAAAATGGATATTCCAAATAAATTTTATTTTTATTCACAAATACAATATGTCCACTTTATGTTGGCATCATAAAATGGACATATTTTTGCTTTTAGAAAAAATTAGAGGGCTTCAAACTAGAGCAGCAATTTTCAAAAATGTCATGAAAATTGCAAAATCTGAAGGGACAGATGTTACAGAACTACAACTCCCACCATGCCTGGGCTGAGAGTTGTAGTTTGGCAACATCTGGAGGGCTAATGTTTGGGCACCACTGTAACAGTGGTCTCCAAACTGTGACCCTCCAGACGTTGCAAAACTACAACTCCCAGCATGCCCAGCCTTTGGCTGTCTGGGCATGCAGGGAGTTGCAGTTTGGTCTTCCTAGTGGTTGCCACAGTAAAGATCACTTTACTTTCACTTTCATTCTCCCCCCCCCCCCCCCCCGTAGTTTCCCCACCTGAGCCAGGATCCAGCAGTCTCTAGCGACGATCCAGGGTCCCCAGGCATCTTCTCCCCACTTTCTCCTCGACATCCAGGGGTGGGCAGAACAGGGGGTTGCCATGGCAACCCACTGTCCTGCCCTGCCATTGGTCAGAATCCGTTTTGACCAATGGCAGGGGATAGGAGGAGATCGCAGCACTGCGACCTCGCGCCTATCCCTCAGGATGATCAGGGCTGTCCCTGACAGCTCCGATCATCCCTATTTTACGGGTGATCGGGTCACCAGAGCCCCGATCAGCCCGGAATTGCAGAAAATCACATGTCTGAATTGACATGCAATTTTCTGCGATCGCCGACCAGGGGGGGTTCTGCAGCCGAGATTGCAGGTGTCCCCAGCGGCGGGACCCCCATGATCCTTTGCATAGGGGATAACATGTCTCGGGGCGAAGGACCCCTTTAAGAAGCTTCCAGGCACTTGGGAACAATCAAAGACATACTGACCTAAGGTAAAACAAGATATGAACAGTTAGAACAAGAGAAATTCTCTAAACTTAGTAGATAATAATGTAAGGGCTTCTGCTGTTCAATTCACAGTACAGAATTCCAACATGGAATTAGATTCCGCCAAAAGATTGAACATGTGAGAAATCCCGAAACTGGGGGAACTACTGTATTGAATGGGATGGCACTTTTGGTCCCTTTTTAGTCTTGAAAAATTTTGGTGGACGTCCATGATCATATGCTAAACGTACACAAATTTAGGTCAATTCCCGCATAATCTATAGGGCTGTGGTACATATCAAAAATAACCAGCAACACTTTAGCTCCCAGCCTCTCACATAGACACAGCAAACATCTCGATAAGGTATTCCATCAAAAGACATCACATGGTCCAGATAGAAGAATTCTATTCTCTATTATTGTGAAAACTTCAGAAAAAAAGCATCTTGACAAGAGTAAGGGAAGCAAGTAATGCCGATTGGTGTGAGTGCACTTCCCCCTGCTGGCGAGTGATGGCGTTACACAACTATAGCTTATCACGGCTAAGCCATAACTAAGGGCCAACCAGGCTCCAAGCATGTTGGCATTATCTCTAGTGAGTGACCTGTGCCGCATGCCTGGTATCTCCCAATGAGCAATGAGAAGCCCCGGAATTCCTTTACCTGTCATTCTATTGGTGCTGCCCATCATTGCGTCTCCACGGGTGCAGGTGATGCGCTGGACATCGTGGTTCCTCAATTGAGAGATCTCTCCAAATACACAAACAGTAAGGCTGAACCATTTCTATAGTCATTTGTGTACTTACATGAATTAACTGGTCATTTATTTATTGTATATTAATTACTTCTATTTTATATTACAACTAGCTGAGTACCTGGTACTGCCCGTTTTTTCCTACATTATCCTTGTGGGGGAGGAAAAGCAACAAAGGAGGAAGCTTTTCCTAGAAAATGTCCACGCCATTATACCACCCTGAACCATTGATACAATGCAGGATGGATCCATGCTTTCATGCTGTTTATGCCAAAATCTTACCCTGCCATGTGAATATCACAGCTGGAATTGAGACTCCTCAGACCAGATAACGTTCTTCCAGTCTTCCATTGTCCAATTTTGGTGAACCTGTTGGGAATTGCAGCCTCAGTTTCCCGTTCTTAGTGGACAGGAGTTGCACCCAATTTGGTCTTCTGCTGCTGTAGCCCATCTGATCCCGATAAAGGTTAGAAGTGTTTTGCTTTCAGAGATGTATTCTACATAGCCTAGTTGTACAGAGTGGTTATCTGAGTTATTGTTCCGTCATCTTCAACCAGTCTGCCCATTTTCCTCTAACATCAACAAGGCATTTCAGTCCACACAACTGCCACTCAAAGTTCAGATTTACTTACCAAAATATCTTCTTTCCATGAGTCCATAGACAGCACAAGAAACTTATGGGTTAACATATTTATTTCTACTACCAGGCATAAGAAACAAAACAATAAAATTAGTAATAAATAATCCAATAATCACTAGAACACACCCCCAGGGGCATAAATACTTCCAACAAACAATCCCATACTGTTTTAATGCAGCAATAACTTTATTTAGGGAGGGACCCTGTGCTGCCTACGGACTTATGGAAAGAAGAGATTTCGGTAAGTAAATCTGAACTTTCCATATCGTCCTACAGCAGCACAGAAAACATGGGAATAAAAGCAATATACATCAGGGAGGGTTTTCTAAAGCAGCAACTTCCAGCACTCTCCTGCCAAAGGACACCTCCCTATTGGTGATCACATCCAATTTATAATGGAGTTGGAATATTCGGAGTTGACCATGTGGCTGCACGACAAATCTGGTCCCATAACACTTGTGAAAATGGTGCTCATGAAGTGGCTGCAGATCTTGTACAATGTGCTCTTATTCCATTTGGTGGAGAGAGACCTTGGGAAGGGTAAGCTATCAGGATGAGATCCTTCATCGACCTTGCCAGAGATGCTTTCAATGCTTGACTGCCCTTATTAGGACCTTGGAATTGAATAAAGAAAGAATCTGAATGCCTGAGATTCTTTACCTTGTTAACATAGAAGAGAACTGCCCTTTTCACGTCAAGCAGGCGAAGCCTTTGTTGTTCCTCACCTTGAGGATCTTCATATAGAGTGGGTAGAAAAATTTCCTGGTAGATATTTTCCACCGATGGGACCTTTGGGAGGAAGGAAGGATCAGTCCTAAGGATAAGAAAGTTCTGCGAAATCGTCATGTACGGTTCTCTATAAGACAGCGGTTGAATTTCTCCCACTCGTTTAGCTGTAGAGATTGCCACAAAAAAAAAAAACTAAACCCAGCATGTCCATAAATGATGTAAGTATCTGGCCATTCTGAGTGTTGTAGTTTTGCAACAGCAGAAGGCACAATAGTTAGTAGGCCCTAGAAAAGCGCATGGCTATGGGATGTGACATGGAAATGTGCCCCGAACTTTACCTCATGGATTAGGAGATCAAGATCCACAGTCCTCTTGCTTGCAACCCTTCTCTTTGCCATTTTGCTTTTTTTTTTAATAGCGATGCAACAGGTGGCAGAGATCACCATCTAATGTGCATTCACCTAAAATGGCTGATTAACTCCTCCCAATCTTGATTTTCCTCCTTCGCTTGAAATCTTTATTTTTGCGCAAAAAAAAATAAAAAAAATTCTGTGGCAGAAAAATTCAGCGTGATGTCCGCTCCTATTCCTCAGTGTGAACATACCCTAACATGGGTATCATTTTAATCGTATTGACCCACAGAATAATGAAAACATATAATTTGTACTAAAGTGTACAGTGTGAAAACAAAACCTTGCAAAATTTCATAAATTGCAGTTTTCAATTTCCCCACAATATTTTTTTAGTTGCACCGTACATTTTAAGGTAAAACAAGTGATGTAATTACAAAATAAAATTGATGACGCAAAAAAACAAGCCCTCATATGGGGCCGTGTATGAAAATATTAAAAAAAGTTATGGTTTGTAGAAGGTAAGGAGGAAAAATACAAAAATAAAAAATTGGCCTGGTCCTTAAAGGGGTTAAAACAATTACCTTACGTTGCTTACATTTTCCATGAGGCCTCTAGCTTTGCAGAAAGAGGATGTGGAGTCTCTTACTGTACTTTCTTTTACACCTCAGTATAGTATACCTGTAGCATTTAACATTCTTAATGTGCCATTTAAATGTAAGACATTTATATATATATATATATATATAAAACTCAATGTGTATGTATATGTGTGTATGTGTGTGTGTGTGTGTGTATGTATATATATATATGTGTGTATGTGTGTGTGTGTGTATATGTGTATATATATGTGTGTATGTATGTATGTGTATATATGTATGTGTATGTTCCACAAAAACTTCCAAACGGCTAAAGATATTAACATGAAACTTGGCCACGTGTTACTTATATGTCAGCAACAAACATAGGATAGGTGATTTAACCCTTACTCACCCCCTATTTGCCAGGGGCGGGGCTTATGTTTAAAGTCCTATACAAGTCTATGGGAAATATATGGTTACTGCAGAACTTCCAAACGGCTGGAGATAATACTTGGTCACATGTTACTTATATGTCCACTTAAAATATAGGATAGTTAATTTAACCCTTAACTACCCCCATTTGTGAGGGTCAGGGGTTTTGTTTAAAGTTCCATGGAAATCAATGGGAAATGTATGTTCCCACATAACTTCTGTACGGCTGGAGATGTTTCAATACCTGGTACACATATTACGGGTCGGGATATGAGGACGGGATGGGAGGTCGAGCTAGGAGGTCAAGATAGGAGGACGGGATAGGAAGTGGAGATAGGAGGACAGGATAAGAGGTGGAGATAGGAGGACGGGATAGGAGGACAGGATAGGAGGACGGGATAGGAGGACGGAATAAGAGGTAGAGATAGGACGACGGGATAGGAAGTGGAGATAGGAGGACGGGATAGGAGGACAGGATAGGAGGACGGGATAAGAGGTAGAGATAGGAGGACGGGATAGGAAGTGGAGATAGGAGGACGGGATAGGTTGGGATAAGAGTTTGGGATAGGAGGACGAGATGTGAGGACGGGATGTGAGGACGGGATATGAGGACAGGATGTGGGGTTGGGATATGACAACAATATATGAGGACGGGATATGAAGTCAAAAGCTTCCTCCTTTGTTTATTTTCCTCCCCAACAAGGATTAGGAAGGAAAAACCGGGCAACGCCGGGTACTCAGCTAGTATAAAATAAAAACGAAATTGACTTATAGGTCTAGTCACTTTCTCCTTACGGCAATATTTCTCTAAAAATATTTTATTTCTCGTTTCCGGAATTTTTTTTTTACTGTTAAAGTTGTAGCCACTCAGCGTTCTTCCACCTTCCATCCCACAGCGGTCATAACCAGGACAAAAAAAAAAACATAGGCGACAGGACGTTTATATATTTTTTCCCATTTGTGTGGTATACTTCATACTGTGCAAACGAACCACAGAAATAAAAATTGGTTACAAACAGCTTTTAATGGATTACTAAAGAGCAAAATGAAAACGAGATGTGAGTCTTCACCTTACAGTCTTGATTGTTACAAAATAAAAAATAATGGATGTACATGATCCTGTTTGCAAGTTAAAGGGGTATTCTGGCTTGATACATCTTATCCCCTATCCATTCATGTCCAAAGGATAAGGGATTAGATGTATGATCGCTGGGGACCCCGCAATCTCAGTGCAGCCCCCCCGACATTCTGTGCTGGGCACTGCCTCCGAGACGGGGACAAAACGTCACGGCCATGCCCCCTCCTAATGATGTCACGCCCCCTCCCATAGACATGAATGGAGGGTGTGGTGTGACATCACTAGGGGGCGTGGCCGTGACGTTACATCCCCATCTCAGAGGCAGCGCCCGGCACAGAATGCTGGGGTCTGCACAGAGATCGCAGGGGTCCCCAATGATCATACATCTAATCCCCTATTCTTTGGATAAGGGATAAGATGTATAAAGCTGGAATACCCCTTTAATGACGCCTGGTCATCTAAACAAGGGAATTCTGATAGAGGTTGAGCAGACGTTAGGTGTGCAGAGATGCAATGCTTGACATCTAAGACGCAAATGCTAAACGCAGCCATCCGCCAAGTATTGGGCACAGATCCCATTATTCAGAATAGTATCCATGCACAATACTTGCTGTGCTTGCAAATGTGATGCCCAGCAAGCAGATGCCTCTCTCCACACCTGATGCAAGATTAGACCGACCCAACCCTGCACAATTAACCCCTTAAAGTGTCTCCGTCATATACAAAAACTCTAAAATGTCTAAAGTTATAATTGGTCTGGGTGTTCAGTGCCCAACCAGTCATTAGAGCAAGCTGGGATGAATACGAGGCTGAGCGCTTCACTCCCCAGTTCAATGCAGACTTACAGTGAAACCTGTCTCCTGCAGAGAGAAGGAGATCGCAGTGAGCTAGGGAGTGAAGTGCCAAATGCTTCTACTCAGACTACGACCAATCAAAACTTTTGACATGTCTGTGTGATGACAGGGACGCTTTAAAAGGACACTAACACTATTGGTACAATTTGCTAAATGGCCCATCTTCTTCCTTGTGCCAATGGTGTAAACACTAAGGAAAGAGATATCTGATGTCAAAAAAATAAAAAATGAGCTGAGTAGTGAGGGTGAACCAGGATGGTCTTATTAATACACCATAAAAGACCAGCTTCACACAGTGCAGTTTGGTGCAGTTGGTAACCACAAGTAAGTCCTAAAAAGAGGAGAAGGAAAACATGACACCTAATAAAAACCATAACTGCATTGTGATAAGCCAGCCTAATAAAACAGGCGCTGGCGGTACGGTCACTGTGTATCTCAATAGCCTGCCCACTCTCCACCGAACAGACATGCAGTTATGTTTCTAGAATGGCCAATACAGAGGGGTAGGGGAGGGCTGGTCGACAGGAAGAGGCTTGAAACCAAAACAAAAACCCCAGTTATAAACATAACATATGTGTAAGCATGGCTAAAAGGGAGGGTCATGGGAATCCATCGTCATCATCTTCTGCCATCTCTTTAGCAAATTCTAAATCCTGCTGCTCCCTTTCACGTCGTTCCTGTAGAGAGAATAAAGTCACGTCAGTGCCGGAGGTACAGGGCGAAAAAATACAAAGCAATTTCATATGCAGGTTAAAGGAGTATTCCACCCCTAGAAATCTTATCCCCTATCCCAGGGGCGGGACCTCCGCGATCTTGGCTGCGACACCCCAGATATACGGTGCACGGAGCGAACGTCGCTCCGTGCCGGAAGACTGGCAATGCAGGGCAGAGGCTCATGACGTCACGGCCACGCCCCCTCAACGCGAGTCTATGGGAGGGGGCGTTCATTTAGAAGTCAGGTCACGTCAAGGTCACGTCCCGCTCGTGACATCACGGCCAGACCCCCTCAATGCAAGTCTAAGGGAGGGGGCGTGACAGACGTCACGCCCCCTCCCAGAGACTTGCATTGAGGGGGCATGACCGTGCCGTCATGAGCCTCCAGCGCTGCACCTGACGCTCTAAACGAACGCCGGGTGCAGCAGGAAAATTGCGGGGGTCCTGCAGCTGGGCATCTTATCCGTCATCATTTGGATAGGGGATAAGACGTGTAGGGGTGGAGTACCCCTTTAAGTGATGTTACAGTCCATCTTTGGCGGTAGTTTCTACATATATTGCTACTTTGTCTCCACAGTCACTCGTATTGGACAACAACTGCAGAAAAGGCCAGATAATTGGGGGATTTATGAACCTAAATCAACATCTGCTGTAGGAGCCGGCAGGTTTCTAACTACCCAGGAGCACCTGGGGCTTTCCAAGCATTATAATGATTTATACAGTTACAAAAGTGCAATACAACGGGGAAAAATATAATCAAAGGTGGTAATGAGAAGGCAACAAATCATGAAATAAACATATAGGAAATATACTTGGCAACAGTCCTCAAAGGGGTATTTCAAATTTAAAAAGGGTTACTGGTCAGGTTACCAAGACAACCATTAAATGCCCAGTAAGTATTATACACAAATTTGGGAATCGGACTATAGCAGTTGCTGGAGAGAAAAAAAAAAGCGCCTACCACGCAGTAACATCTCCCCACACCTAATGGCAGACTGAGCATTAGAATATCCTTGGACAACCCCTTCAAAGATAGGCCATAAATGTTTTACATAGCTAAACCCCCTTTAAGACTGATGAAGGACAATTTATTATGGGATACATTACAACTACAGATCGCAAAGCATATACTGCACTAAACAGTACTTTTTATATAGTTTCTAGAGATGAGCGAACTTACAGTAAATTTGATTCGTCACGAACTTCTCGGCTCGGCAGTTAATGACTTATCCTGCGTAAATTAGTTCAGCTTTCAGGTGCTCCGGTGGGCTGGAAAAGGTGGATACAGTCCTAGGAAAGAGTCTCCTAGGACTGTATCCACCTTTTCCAGCCCACGGGAGCACCGGAAAGCTGAACTAATTTACGCAGGAAAAGTCATCAACTGCCGAGCCGAGAAGTTCGTGACGAATCGAATTTACTGTAAGTTCGCTCATCTCTAATAGTTTCTTAAGCATGAATAGGCACATTACTTTCCTATTTGCCAAAAATTTGCAGTGAAAGTGTGGTGATCTGAAACAAAGGGCCATTATACATTGTGTATAAATGAAATGAAAATTGGTCAGACAATAATTTGGTCTAAACCAGAGGTGGTCTACTAAAATTAGTGATTCATCCCCTCCCTTTACCAAAGTTTTCATACTGTCATGCTCACCTCAGCCGATTCCAAGTCTTTGTTGTAGGATTTGGGAGGGAACCGCATAGCCTATTTGATGAGAATGAAGAGAAGCAATTGTAAAAAAAATAAATGGCATTGTACTAACGTATGAAAAACACATCCCTGCTACAGGAACTGAAAAGATAATATTGCCTTATACAAGGACAGAGGCACCATAAATATAGTACCAATGTGGGCTGACATTGTAAACAGTTTTAAAAGGGCATTGACACTAACAATAAAAAAAAAAAATTATTGTTATTAACATGTCAAAAGTTTAGATTGTTAGAGGACTCTGTGCTAAAATCCCTCATAGATCATTAGATACATATGGCAGCTAAGCACTTCACTCTCCCGCTGGCTGTTTCTTCCGTCTCGCTGCAGGAGACAGTATCTATTATAAGACTGTCTTAACACGTACTATATATGATGTGAATTTCATGCTGCAAGTTATATCACTGACACTTAAAGGGATACTCCACCCCTAGTCATCTTATCCCCTATTCAAAGGATAGGGGAGAAGATGCCTGATGGCGGGGATCCTCGCAATCTCCACTGCGGTACCCCAGACATCCGGTGCACAGAGCGAACTTCGCTCCCTGCCGGACGACTGGCGATGCAGGGCGGGGGCTTGTGATGTCACGGCCATGTCCTCTCAATGCAAGTCTATGGGAGGGGGCGTGACGGATGTCACGCCCCCTCCCATAGACTTGCATTGAGGGGGCAGGGCTGTGATGTCATGAGCCTCCAGTGATGCACCCGACACTCTAAACAAACGCCAGGTCCAACAGGCAGATCGCGGGGGTCCCCAGGGGTGGGACCCCCGCGATCAGACATCTTATCCTCCCCTTTCCTTTGGATAGGGGATAAGATGTCTAGGGCGGAGTACCCCTTTAACAGCATAATATCTGTAGCATACAAATCCACAGCATGAAATTTTCAGCAGTAAGTGTGAACAAACCCTAAGTCTATGAAAACAGAAGCATTGGCCGAGCACTTCTCCCAGCTATATCTAATGATCAGGACACGTCAGAAGCTTTTTGAAGTCAAAGAGACACAAACATTTCTCTGCAATTTATTTTTGTTCCTCCCGCAATCCCTACCTTGACAGACATATTGTGTATGTCTAGACAGAATGAAATGCGCTGGTGGAAGGCCAGCTGAGGTTCCCTTGTAGAATATATATCGGTCATCTCCTTAGACTGGACGTATCCCTTCTCATGATTAATACTGGCCTCAATGACTCCATCACGGATTGCCTGCATTGAAAGTTTTAACAATATAAATTAAAACAGTAGTAGTTGTAATTTAAAGTGCAACTTATCAATATAAAGTATAAACTGTTCGACAATTTTCTGAGCACAACCGAGTTGCCCAGCTCTGTCTCTTTATACTCACTCACCTTAGCCACTATAAACTCTGCATCGTCCGGACTGTCCAGCTGTAATTTCTGAGCAATATCTGGCAGTGAGATCCGTGAGTATGACAGACTGATCATACGGACGCCTAAAACAGAAGAAGGAATAAATATTATACATTTCACAAAACAAGCACATAGGGCAAAAGGAAACTCCTTTAGGCTCAGATGGGTCAACTGGGTTCTATGGCTAATTTCGGTGTATGTATCCGGAGCTTTGAATGTGTTTACCCAGATGTAGTGTGAAAATTGCCTTACAAGTAGCGGTATTACTTTGGAGCCTTGGAACACTAAGAAGAAGACATCTATGAGATTTAGATGTAGATTCACGTCAATACATGTATGAGCCAATTCTGTCAAAGTGGCTCTCCATTCTGGTTCATAAAGATGGGGTCCTCATTAGACAATACCTTTAAAGGGGTAGTCCAGTACCCAGTACGTGAAAAACGTATCCCCTATCCTAAGGATAGGGGATAAGTTTGAGATCGCGGGGGGTCCGACCGCTGGGGCCCCCTGCGATCTCTCTGTACGGGGGCCAGGCTCTCCGGCCAGATAGCGGGTGTCGACCTCCGCACGAAGCGGCGGCCGACACGCCCCCTCAATACATCTCTATGGCAGAGCCGGAGAATGCCGAAGGCAGCGCTTCAGCTCTGCCATAGAGTTGTATTGAGGGGGCGTGTCGGCCGCCGCTTCGTGCGGAGGTCAACACGCCCCCTTCCCGCGGGCTGTCGGGGCTCCGTACAGGAGATCGCAGGGGGCCCCAGCGGTCGGACCCCCCGCGATCTCAAACTTATCCCCTATCCTTAGGATAGGGGAAAAGTTGTTCACCACTGGATATCTCCTTTAACCTTCTTAGCGGTTATCCTGAGCGTGACTCGGGGTTCATTTTCCCTGCCAGGAGCGGTAACCCCGAGTCACGATCGGAGTAGCATTGCAGAGTTGCCGGGGTACGATATATCACAAAAGCAATCGAATCGCGATTTTTGCGATATAGCGATACGGCCCCCTGGAAAACATGCGATTATCTGCTCGGGTCAGCTCCCGTGGCGGGGCCGGCCAGAGCAGGTAAAGACAAATCTAAATACTAAAAGTCAGTGTTTCCCATACAGGGTGCCTCCAGTTGTTGCAAAACTACAACTCTCAGCATGCCCGAACAGCCAAAGGCTGTCCGGGCATGCTGGGAGTAGTAGTTTCACAACAGCTGGAGGCACACTGCTAGAAAAATACTGAGCTAAGTGTAAAAGACTAACCTACTCCTGGTCCCTGCAGATGCCGTTCCCCTCTGTGCGGTCCGGGGTTTCCTCTCTTCATTATTCACCTTGTAGGACCTTTCCCTTTTCAGCCAATCACCGGCTGCTGTGGTGTCACGTGTCAAGCCAGTGATTGGCTGAAGGGGAAAGGACTTGTTCGGCAGCAAATACACTAGGTTTGAAATCTGCCCGGCAAACCTAGTGTGTGTTACTCCAGGACAAGAAGGTGAGAAGGGGGGATGAAGGTGATGGGGAAAGAATGCGACAAAGGGGGGAGGGGAATGTGCCATGGAGGGAGGAAGAATGTGACGGGGGGGATGTGATGGGGGGAATGTGACATGGAGGGAGGAAGAGTGTGACACGGAGGGAGGAAGAATGTGACAAGGGGGGGGGGGGGAGAATGAGTGACAAGGGGGTGGGGGGGGGGGGGGGTAGGAGAGTGACAAGGGGGGGGGGGATGTGAAATGGGCGGTGGGCATAACACCAAATTTCAATGCAAAAATTTTTACTTTTGGTACAATTTTCCTGATGTAATCATACCGCCAGGGAGGTTAAGCAGCTCCATACTAAGGTTAGTCATACCCCACAGATATCTGCTGGTTAAACGCCTGGCTAGAGAGATGTGTATGGGGGGGGGAGGGGGTAAAGAAATTCACTACTATAGGAGAAGGTATTAAGGTTCTGCCAGACAACATGATTCCACCTTCCTACCTGTCTTGATGACGTTATGTCTCAGCCGGATGATGAGGGTGTATGTACCATCTGTCTGGAACTTTTCACAGAACTGATCTAGCACCTGATTGAATTTGGACAGGTTACCTGTGCGCACAGCTGCAAAAGAAAACTCGTTTTAGAAAACTCCATGTAGAAACTGAAGTATTATAGATTACATTTACTATTTGTAAATGCTCCACAGAATAATCTTGTATGTCAGGTATATCCACAAGCAGATAAGAAAAAAAATGTTTTGGGAATAACTTGTTTTTCCTTTCTTTTTTTTTTGCATCAGATTGTCGCAGTAATAAGTATTTACTTTATTAGAAAACAAGTGCAAACAGCAAAGTAAACTGGTGTGGATACAGAGAGATATACAAAGAAGTATACTGAATGTTAAATTACAGTTTTCCCTATTCCCCCTCCCACCTCACAAAGAAAACATCCCAAACCAACCCACCAGCCAACAGGTAATCCCAACACTGCTGAGACCAGACAAAAATGTCAAATTAGAAAAGCAGCGAGAAGACACAGGCCTACATAAGAGCAGGAAACAGCATTAGGGTACGTTCACACGCGCGGATTTACAGCGTATTTTATGCTGCAGATCGACTGGTGAAGGCCCGCTCTATGTTGTCTTTACATGTGCCTGCTCATAGTGGCAATACGCCGCTACGAGCAGACACACTGTGATGTGCGAGTCGCAGTATACTCGCACATCGCGGCCACTCTCCCTGCTATGAGCTAGGAAGAGAGTTCCCACGATGTGCGAGTATACTGCAACTTGCACATCACAGTGTGTCTGCTCGTAGCAGCGTATTGCCGCTATGAGCAGTCACAGGTAAAGACAGCATAGAGCGGGCCTTCACCAGTGGATCCGCAGCAAAATCCGCTGCAAAAATCCGCTCGTGTGAACGTACCCTTAGAGATCAGAGATATCAGACAATCACATATGAGACGTGCAAAGGAGTCTGATGAAATAAATGATCACAGTGTAGGCTGCTCTCACACTATGAAAAGTACCCGTTCTATAACACTCGTTATAAAATAGCGGGCGATCGCGGGGTTAAACCGCCATTAGAAAATCCCTAACGTACGTTAGAAAATCCCATGACAGTCTATGGGATTTTTCTAATAGCCGTTTTAACCAGTTATCGGCCGTTATTCATAACGGGCATTATTTTGTGACGGGCGATTGTACGGAAGAAATCGTGCATTCACTATTACTCCCGTTACTATCTCCCGTCATAAAATAACATCTGTTATGAATAACGGGCGATAACGGGTTAAAATGGCTATTAGAAAATCCCATGATAGTCTATGGGATTTTTCTAACGTACGTTAGGGATTTTCTAATGGCGGTTTAACCCCGCGATCGCCCACTATTTTATAACGAGTGTTATATAACGGGTACTTTTCATAGTGTGAGAGCAGCCTAAGGCAAGACTGGATAGAGGGGGGACGAGATCTGTTCAAAACAGGAAAAAGCTATTCAAGTGACGGGGAATTGCTTTTTGCAACCCTAGAAGTGCATAAACTTTACAGATATCAGAGTTTACAGGAGGCGTCCCCTATATCCAACATAGGGCTACGAGTTTCCTAGAAGTATACAGTAACAGCCCCACTGTCAGTATACCTTCATCCACAATATAAATACATGTTTACTGACAGCCGAAGATGAATTGCACAATGCACCATGTGGGTGGATCTTACACAGCCGAGGTTTGCATCGCACACACATTCTCTTATGAAATCAAGATCTATTGAAATCACTCTTAGGTTGTTCCTAGAAATAAGAGGACAGGATGACAAAAGTGGATGAATCACTTACCCTGAGTAAGCAGAAAATAAGGCATTAAAGACCTTTTCAATGAGTGTTGTCTGAACTGAAGACGGTCTGGAATTTCCCCCAATAACAGCTCCACTACAATCAGAAGTTTATGAACCTGGCGAAAGAGGAAAAGGTGGATTAGATCGCACGTGTCTGCGCAGCCGGATCTAGAATAACATTTGCATAGAAGAACTACTCACCGTCTGTTTGAAGCCGACAGCTGTATGCTGAGGCGCTTTCCTCAGAGCATTAGTCAGTGTCCTCCTGGCTTCAGTATATTCCAACTGAATGGCTTTAATGCGGCCTAAGGGAAGATATTGCGTAATGGGTGCACGGCCATAACTGAGATTTTCACATGCAATATACCTTTGTTAAAAGTTACTAGCAGATGCAATGCCAAAAGGAGGAGCCCTTATTGTATATTTTTATTTTATGTAAGATTGTGTACAAAATATAAATGTATTCAATCACTTTAGCTCCCGTTTCTTTGGCTGTGCCCAGTTTTACAGGGCGTCAACTCAAACTACATTTAGATTCAATACACTTTGAGCGTGTTTGGGGAGGAGCAGCAGCCCAGCAGATTTAATATATATATATTTTTAAATGAGTTGTGCCAAAAAGTAGATTTTTTATACTTAATCACTTTTACGGCAAATATAAAAAAAATCTACTTTTCTCGGTCATCTCCATTGGGGGACACCGGAACCGTGGGACGTACCAAAGTAGTCCCCGGGGTGGGAAAAGACAGCAACCTGCGAAAAATCAGGCAGAAGGCTGAGCCACCGCCGCCTGCAGCACCCTGCGACCAAGGCTAGTGTCAGCAAACGCAAAGGTGTGCGCCTGGTAGAATTTGGTAAACTTGTGCAGTGATGACCACGTGGCTGCCTTACACACCTGCAAGGCCGAAGCTCAGTTGTGAACCGCCCAGGAGGCCCCCGACGGAACGGGTGGAATGAACCGTAATCCGAAAAGTCGGGACTTTCCCTTTACAACGGTAAGCTTCTGAAATGGCGGAACGGAGTGGGGATCGGGAACGGGCCTCGCACCACCGAAAATAAGCCCGCCAGGTCCAATGATAAATCCTTACATGGGCTTGCGAGCCCAGAGCATGGTGCAGATAACCCAGATAGAAAATCCCAGAGCCCTCAGAACAGTGGTCTCAACCTCCACGCCATCACACACAGCGGCAGTGAATTCAGGTGGCAGAGGGGAGAGCAGGTCATGACGGTCCGAAAGACTCAGTGGTACGTCGGCGATGAGACGAATGACGTCAGCTTACCACACGCGCCTGGGCCAAACCAGGGCCACGGGAATCACTGAGATGCACTCCGCCTTGAGCTTCCTCACAACCCTGGGCAGAAGAGGGACCAACACGTCCACGGCCAGGCCGAAGGGTGAGGGAGCGGCTGAAACCAGCATGGTCCTAGGAGGGACGGGGGGGGGGGGGGAGGAAGCTCTCTGAGAGCGTGCGGCCAGACAGGGAGTAGGCGGAGCTCGCGCCTGGATGTACAGGCCGAAAGCCACGGCCTAAATTAATATGCCCCCGAGGGACAGCCGAAACTAAACTAAAAATGCCGGCCAGCGCCATCTCTGGATAGGCCGGCGGGAGAGAGCTCTGATAACAGCGTGCGAACAAAAGTGAGTGGACGGAGCTATGCCTAAATGTACAGGCCGGAGCTGCGGCCTAAATTAACCTGTTCGAACCCCTTTGAACCCACACTGTGGCCCCGCGTCATAGCAGATCGGGCCTGGCCTCTAACAACAGCCGGCACCCATGGCTAATAGCGCGCGCTATTAACCCTTTAGACGCGGCATTCAAAGCTGATCGTCGCATCTAAAGTTACAAAAATACACTCCCGGCCGCTCAGTCGGGCTCAGGGACCATCGCAGGTGAAATTGCAATGTCCCGATCAGCTAAGAGGCAGCAGGAGGGTGCCTTACCTACCTCCTGCGTGATCGCTGAATGACTGCTCTGTGCCCGAGATCCAGGCAGGAGCAGTCAAGTGGCAGAAACACTGATCAATGCTATTGTATAATAAAGCATTGATCAGTGTAGGAAATCAGTGTGTGCAATGTTACAATTTCCTATGGGGGCTATAACATTGCAAAAAAAAAACAAAAAAAAAAAACAAGTGTGGACAAAAAAGTTAAAGATCATTTAACCCCTTCTTTAATAAAAGTTAGAATCACCCCCCTTTTCCCATAAAAAAAAAAACCTGTGTAAATAAAAATAAACGTGGTGTCGCCGTGTGCGTAAAGGTCAGAACTATAAAAATATATCGTTAATTAAACTGCACGGTCAATGGCGTACGCGCAACAAATATTCTTAAGTCCAAAATTGCGTAATTTTTTTTTTTATATCACTTTCTATACCATAACATTTTTTTTTTATAAAAAGCGATAAAAAAAAGTCCCATCAAAACAAAAATGGTACCGGTAAAAACTTCAGATCACAGTGCAAAAAATGATCCCTCATACCGCCCCATACGCTTAAAAACAAAGTTATAGGGGTCAGATAAGGACAATTTTAAACATTTTTATTTTTGTGCATGTAGTTATGATTTTTTCCATAAGTACGACAAAATGAAACCTATATAAGTATCATTTTAATTGCATGGACCTACAGAATAAAGATAAGGTGTCATTTTTACCGAAAAATTTACTGCATAGAAACGGATGCCGTTTTTTCTTAAATTTTGTCGCACAATGATTTTTTTTTTCGGTTCGCAGCAGATTTGTGTGTAAAATGACAGATGTCCTTACAAAGTGGAATTGGTGGCGCAAAAAAAAAAGCCATCATCTGGATTTTTAGGTGCAAAATTGAAAGGCTTATGATTTTTTAAAAGGTTAGGGTGAAAAAACGAAAGTGCAAAAATGGAAAAACCGTCCGTCCCCAAGGAGTTAATGTGCATCAGGCATTCTGGCCACCCTATGGCCGGAACCGAAACTAAAGAGGCCGGTCAGTACTGCCACAGGACAGGAACCGAAGCCGGCGCAGATAGGAAGCGCTGGGCGGACGTGCCGCACGGCGGCAGGAGAGGCAAAAAATTACGGCCCATCCAGAGAGGACCAGCGCTGCAGTAAGCGCTGAAAATGCAGCGGCTGCAGCGCAGCTGAGAACCTCTGGCTCAACCTCGTAAAGAGGAAACCATGGTCCCCTAGTAATAAAGACAAGAGATCAGCTCCCTAAAGTAGATATGGAGAAGGGTGGGAATGAGACAGAGAGGGGGGGGGGGGGGGGTGAGATACTCACCTAACCTGCCAATACTCACCTACAACTGTCTTCAACCAGCTAGGTGTTACTTGCATAAGCAAGACGAGCAGGTACTATAGGGGGACCCAGACCCAAGATACCACCCCCGACGCTGGTTGTTAGTGAGAAGGGGTTAAAGGGGTACGGTGGAAAACCTAATTTTTTTTTTTTTTAAATCAAATGGTGCCAGAAAGTTAAAACAGATTTGTAAATTACTTCTTTAAAAAAAATATGAATCCTTCCAGTACTTATTAGCTGCTGAATACTACAGAGGAATTTATTTTCTTTTTGGAACACGGTGCTCTCTGCTGACATCATGACCACAGTGCTCTCTGCTGACATCTCTGTCCATTTTAGGAACTTTCCAGAGCAGCATATGTTTGCTATGGGGATTTTCTCCTACTCTGGACAGTTCTTAAAATGGACAGAGATGTCAGCAGAGAGCACTGTGCTCGTGATTCAGCAGAGAGCTCTGTGTTCCAAAAAGAAAAGAATTCCCTCTGTAGTTTTCAGCAGCTAATAAGTACTGGAAGGATGAAGATTTTTCAATAGAAGTAATTTACAAAAATTTGTTTAACTTTCTGGCACCAGTTGATTTACAAAAAAAGTTTTCCACCGGAGTACCCCTTTAACAGCACATACTCTATGTACTGTGACCCTTCATCGCATAAGGCGGGGGGGGGGGGGGGGGGGGGGGGGAAACAGGTAGCGCCATCCTCCTGAACCGAATGAAACTTGGCACACATGTTACTTATATGTCAACAACAAACATAGGATAGGTGATTTAACCCTTACTCACCCCCATTTGCCAGGGGCAGAGTTTTGGTTTAAAGTCCCATACAAGTCTATGGGAAATATATGTTACTGCATAACTTCCAAACGGCTGGAGATATTTCCCATAATACTTGGTCACATGTTACTTATATGTCCACTTAAAATATAGGATAGTTAATTTAACCCTTAACTGCCCCCATTTGTGAAGGTCAGGGTTTTTGTTTAAAGTCCCATGCAAATAAATGGGAAATGTATGTTCCCACATAAGTTCCGTACGGCTGGAGATATTTCAATAATACCTGGTACACATATTACTTATATGTCAAATAAAAAGATATGATAGTTAAATTAACCCTTACCTACACCCTTAAACAAAAGATGCAAGTATATAGGACTTCCAGTACCTTACTCCACAAGCTCCGCTCTGCATCTCCTGGTGGATGTGTCAGTCCGGCTTGCAGGCCACACCCCATCTCACAAAGACACGCCCACTGTTTAAGACCCACCCCTCTTATTATCTCCCCCTTTTTTTTTTTGCATCAGTCAGGCTTGGAAATCCCACGCAGTCCACAAAGCTACGTCCCCTTCTATTTTCAGCTTACAATATCTTCATCACAAATCAGTCAGACATGAGGACGGGACATGAGGTCAAAAGCCTCCTCCTTTGTTGATTTTCCTCCCCAACAAGGATTAGGAAGGAAAAACCAGGCCACTCCGGGTACTCAGCTAGTCAAATATAAAACAAGCATTGTTAGCTTGGCGTCCTAATTTTCTTGGTCTACTAACCTGTATAATACAAGTATCTGGCCCACTCATTGTTGTTAGCTTGCTCAGGGAACACAGACTTAGAGACCAGTTTTTCAGCCTGGTCATACAGGTTGTAATGTAAGTAATTTCTGAGCAGCAGGTTAAGCAGCGTGGCCTGTCCATCCGCATCATGACGGAGTGTAGCTGTACGCAGTCGTGCATGCAGGTAGCTGTAAAATATTATAAATACATTTTTTTTTTAAAACTATTTGTAGTTTTATGACAAATTGTTCTCTGATAAATCTTAAAATGTGAAGAAATGTTTAGAACAATCAACCAATTTTAGTGATATATAATCATTAAATCTTTAAATAAAGGTAGTCTGTCAACTCTATGTCATACTCAAAGCTGAGGTGTCAAGGAGGCGGTGCTGACCTACAAAATGTATGCTTCCTCCCTCCCCCCACCCCTCCTGGCTTAAAATTATTGGCATACAAGGCTTGGTGCTAAAAGCCAAACCCTGGACATCACTCATGTGAATTCTGAGCATGACATAGAGCAGACAGATTTCCTTTAAAAGATTTCCACATATTCTATGTTTGTAAAGTTCAGGCTATAGTTTCCTTTACTTTGATCTTGATAAAAGAAGCTGCAGGCCTTATACTAAGCTGTATGAATGCACCATGCCCATATAATGTCATGTAGCCATAATCTCCAAAATGTACACTTGGGGACACATTTATACACATCCTATAAACCCAGACAGTAACTGTGCTTGTTTCAGGAGAAAACATTAGAGATGAGCGAAGTTCCAGTAATTCGATTTGTCATGAACCACGCGGCTCGGCGGTTGATGACTTTAGCCTGCATAAATTAGTTTAGCTTTCAGGTGCTCCGGTGGGCTGGAGACTCCCCTAGGACTGTATCCACCTTTTCCAGCCCACCTGAAAGCTGAAAACTATCAGCAACCGCCGAGCCGCGAGGTTCGTGACAAATCGAATTACTGGAACTTCGCTCATCTCTAGAAAACATAAAAAGGAGATTTTTTTTTTTTTTTGTACTCACCATAAAATCTCTCTCGTGTAGCCTTTATTGGGGGACACCTATACTGATGGGTATATGCTCTTGCCACTAGGAGGCGCTGACACTTGGAAAAAAAGTCGGCTCCTCCCTGGCAGGATATACCCGCCCACTGGAAGTAAGGTAATCAGTTTTTTCACCAAGCAGTAGGAGAGGCCAACAAAGAAATATGTCCAAAGTACCCCCGAAAGGAATCCCGGATAAAAAAAAAAAAAAAAAAAAAAAAAATAACAAAAACCGGAAAAGAAAATCCGGACAAAAAAAATAAGGAAATGGGTGGGTGTGGTGTCCCCCAATGAAGGCTACGAGAAAGATTTTACGGTGGGTACAAAAAAAAAATAAAAAAATCTCCTTTTCTCGGCCGCTCTTCATTGGGGGACACCTATACTGATGGGATGTACCAAAGCAGTCCCCTAAGGAGGGAAAACAACCAAACAGCAAAAGGAATCAGTCCAGAGACCGAACCCACTCAACCATAAGTCCTGCGGATGAGATCGTGGGCAGAGACAACCGAGGCCCACAAACTGAGCTCCTGGAAGAACCCCAGTCCATGGAGAAGGACTAGGACGCCAAGGAAGAGACTGTCCTATGTAGAGACTCCAAAGCTACGGTCCATAAAGAGACCAGAAACAGTCGACTAGGGCCGGAACCATTCCAGAAGGAGGTTGGAATCAACTCCAAGGAAGACAGAATCAGACAGAAGGCTAACACGGCTGGGAAACAAAAATGGAAAAGGGCACAAACAAGAGAACCAAGTCAAGAGAACATGGCAGAAAAAACGTCAGGGAGAGCAAGGTACACCTAAGCAGAAGGCGAGTATGGAAGGTGGAGACCAGAAAAACACTGGAGAAAAAGAAAGAAGGATAGAGACTGGCTGTGGAGAGGCCTGGTGCAGAAAATCGATGACCAGAACAGCTGCAGACCAAAAACCTCTGTCCCAGGGGCCCACCAGGAGACTAACCAGACATGAACCCAAGCGGCCTTAACGGACCGAAGCAACATCCCGTCAAGACGGGAACTGAGGGGTAAACAAAACGGAAGGTTACTCCAGAAAACTGTAGTCTCAGTGCAGCGCTACTGACCCCAACATGGAAGGAGAAACAAACCCCTCCAGGGAGATTGCACCAAGGGAGGAGGAGAGCAATGGCAGGACCCAAACAACAGTGTGCTAGACCGGCTGTCGCCGAGCCATACATGAGTGTATAAACTCCTCCAACAGAGGAGAGTGCCAAGTCTGTATGAACAGCTGTAGATAACCAAGAAACAGGAAGAGAGCCAGGCTGCAAAAGTGTACAGCTCAGCTGATTGCTCTCAGCAAAAAAACAAGGGCCCAGCCAGGTACCCCACCTATATAGAGGGGAAAACAAGGGGTGGTCGCTATGAAACCCAGGCCCAGACTATGCCAAGCTCCCTGATCCCTGTGGAAGGGGGATGATCAAAGTGCACCAGGCACTATAGGAGTGGTCAAATGCCACCTAAAGGTAAGGGGGCAAAGTACTGGGTGGACGTAGTGCCCAGGAACCCTGCAACAACATCTCAAGGAATGTAGGAGCTTGAGTATTGACTACGAATGGAAGTAAGAAGCACACACACACCCCAAAACGTTAAGGGGAACACCTCAACATGTGTAACACTGGACCAGAAGGGCATCAACTGAGCCATTCTGGTCATTCCCTAAGGCAACAGAGCCTGGGGGGCGGAACCGACTGTCGTCCCATCATGCCCCATGCCAGAGCAGAGGGGTTCAATCGTCTAAACCTGAGGAAACAAGATCACAGGAGGGCCTGTGGCACACCTCACAGAAAAAAAAGGGAAGGTGGCAGAGTGGCCTAGTAGTGTAGGGACACAGACGTGGTTATCGCACGATAGTAGAGGGGTACCAAGACTGCTGACAGGAGAGAAACCACAGACATTCAAAAGTCTGGCAGCATGGTGTCACAACCATGCCCCTAGTAGACCAACGGTGCTCCGTAGAAAGTGGAACAGAGAGTGCTGCTCTTTCCATGGAACCTGCAGCTCCGAATGGTGCCACACACCAGGAATGCTGCTGCAGACACAAGAGATGAAGGATGTATGTGGAGCAGGAAACATGCAGACACAGTCTGACCGGCAAGCATAAAAGATCCAATGAAACCACCAAGACACTTTTTGGAACTTCACCTGAAAAATGAGTCACCAGACTGTAACCGCGGGAGCAGCAAGAATGGGGAAGGTGACCTGGCGGAGTAGAAAACCATGCAGACACAGTCTGGCTATGTGGCATAGGGACCATGGCCACACGGATGCAGTAGACAGAATCAGACACCAAAAGTGGGTTACCACCCTTCAGCCTAGAGAGCGGCAGGCATGTAGGGAGGAGCCTGGTAAAGGAGGGAACCCTGCGAAACAGTATGTGGTGTATTGCATAGGACCCCTGGGGCAACATGGGGAGACTCACTCCTAACTACACCTTGGCAGTGGATAACCTGAACTACTGTCCACGGTGTGAGAAGTATATGGTAATGGACTCTACGTAGTAGTAGTAGACCATGCAGACAGTCGGGCTGACTGGTATAGAATTCCTAAATGCTCAGGGACACTCCAAGGAAGAGGGAGTGAGAGGGGGGTTGAAGTAAATACCCATGGCTCCATCTTCTTATACTTATCCTGAAGTCTTCAACCAGCTTATGGCCACGCTACATCATACCAGTCTAAGATAGCGGGGCAAGTGGGGGACCCAAACCCAGGGTACAACCTCCAGGCGCTGGCGATAAGGGCTTGACGGCCCATACTCTTATGTTCCGTGCCCCTTTGTCGCATATGGGGAAACAGGTAGCGCCAAGCTCCTGAACCCCCACCTGAAAAAGGGAAACAAAAGAGAGAGAGAAAAAAAAAAAAAAAAAACTAACTAAACAGCCCTTACTAGAATTTAATAATCTTGCCTCCTACGGACACTAGCTAAAGCTGATTATCTTACTTCCAGTGGGTGGGTATATCTTGCCAGGGAGGAGCCGACTTTTTTTCCCCTATTGTCAGCGCCTCCGAGTGGCAAGAGCATATACCCATCAGTATAGGTGTCCCCCAATGAAGAGCGACCGAGAAAAGTATTTTCTCCAAATAATAATTTTATTCCTATACCAGAAGAGGTCTGATGCACTCTGGTAGCAGATTACTGTGCACGTCCTGTATATGCTTGTGGGATCAAACCCCTTGATGACACAGCAAATTTTCATTCTCTCCTTTTAAAACCTATAAGGCAATGTTCACACGGGGGTGGACTGCTCAGGCATGTGCAGTCTATCAATTCTCTGCCTACATAGCCATACCAGGGCTTGTTTTATGTAAAATCTATTGCAATTTGTACTGACATAGATCATTTTACCACAAAATCTATACAAAACAAATTTGTGTGGTGAAATTGAAAAAGTATTGTTTTTCAGTAAACGGGGCTGTCTAAGGCTCTTTTTATGCAGTGATCTGTACCATTTTTGTTCTCATGAGGTTTTTTTTATCGCTTTTAATTATTTTTCTGGTATATGAAGAGACCAGGCAATTTTGGCGTTTTGTAATTTTTTTATGTTTACATCATTCACTCTGCGGGATCAATAGACATTTGTGCATCCGGCAATAACAGATATGTTCTTTTTTCATATGAAAAATGGGAAAGGGGTTGAGTTTAACTTTTTTGTATGGAAGGGTTCAAATAATATTAGCAAAACCTTTAGAGTGTTTTCAAACTTCTTTAGTCCACCCATACAGATCAAAGTAACACACCGGTACTGCTCTGATCCATCACATCTGTGGTCTATTGCTACAGCCTGTCACAGACACGCTTTAACAATACAAATTGATCAACAGCCATGGAGGTCAAGGTAAGGCCTCTGGCTGCCATAACAACAGGTCAGCTCCCCGCAATTATGCAGCTTGTGGAACTATTAGAAAAAAACAAAAGGGCCTCCCAAAAACCTTGCTCGCCACACTGCTGCCAAAAGGGCAAAGGAGGGCAGTCTGCAGAGAGAACCAATATCTATACTGGACTACAACCGCTACATGGGTGGGGGGGACCTCTCCAACCAAGTCATCAAACCCTACAATGCCATGAGAAAGACCAGGACATTATATAAAAAGTTGTCAGTCCACCTCATCCAGATTGCATTTTATAATGCTTTTGTAGTGGAACGGGAGGCAAGGAACAGTAGCTCTTTCCTGAAATTTCAGGAAAAAGTAATAAAGGCCCTTATCTTCAGCCATTCTGGAGAGGAGGCCCCGTTTCTGGCGTAAACATCAGCTGTATTGTTTCCAGGCAACATTTCCCCTCAGAGGTCCCCTCAACAGAGAAGCAAAAGAGACCACATTAGCAGTGTCGGGTGTGCGCCCGTAGAGGGATAAGAAAAGAGGTTACATATCAGTGCAACATGTACCCCTCCAACCCTGGCCTTTGCATGAAAGAATGCTTCCAAATTTACCATACACCCTTAGAATTTTTTTTAATGTTTTCCTCTTCAGTCTTTTATACCCCATCGGCCATTTTAAATTAATTTTCTGTGTTTTAACTTGTACGCCCCAATGAAATGGTCAGAAATAAAAGAAAACCAATATGGATGAATAAAAACGTTAAAGCGCAACTGTCATTTAGTTTGGCGCATATAAACTAACCATAGTCTGTGTATTGTGTGTAGACTATTAATCCAGCATTACTTTTACCTTCTTTATTCCAGTTATAATTACCACAAAAAAAACTTTTCTTTGCAGTCACTGACCGTTGGATAGCCCTCTTACCGCCACGCCTATCCCCTATACCTTAGCGCTGGGACTGCTGTGTGATTGACACAGGCCCCATTTGATTTTTATGTGTACGCTGATCGACAGGAATTTACACCGCAAGTGCTGGCTCTCCGGCCAACACTTGCTCCTTCTGTCTGACATTGCTACCGGTACAATGGTAGAGGCAGGGAGCGAGTGAGCTCTCTGCCTCTAGTCAATGCAGTGACACACGAAGAGGAGAATGGGCGCCGTTATTGCTTTCCCACCAAGCGCCCGCTGTTTCACATGCGCCTGTGCAATGCTAGAGCTCACTCGCTCCCTGCCTCAAGCATTGTACCGGTAGCGATGTCAGACAGAAGGAGCGAGTGATGGCCAGGGGAGCCTGCGCTTTCTGTGTAAACTCCTGTCGGTCGGCGCATATAAAAATCAAAGGAGGCGCATGCGCTGGGACCTGTGTCAATCACACAGCAGTCGCAGCACTGAGGTATAGGGGATAGGCGCGGAGGCCGGAGGGCATAGCGAATCTATGGTCACGCCTATCCGACTGTCATTGACTGCAAAGAAAATTTTTTTTTTTTTTTAGGTAATTACAACTGGAATAAGAGGGTAAAAGTAATGCTGGATTAATAGTCTACACACAATACACAGACTATGGGTAGTTTATATGCCCCAAACTTCATGACAGTTGCACTTTGAGGGGGCAATAAACAACAAAAATAAAGCATTTAAACTACTAAAACGGGACGGCAGTGAAGAAGCATTAGAAAGCTATAGAGAAAAATGTTAATTATGTAAAAAACAGATGCCAAAGAGAGTAAAACTAACCCCCAAATGTTCTTTAACTATATAAATAGCAAAAAGGTCAAAAATGAAAAAGTGTTGGCTCTTTAAAAAAATGATGAGGAAGAAATTATAGACGGGGATCAGGAAAAAGCAAATATATTAAACAAATTCTTCTCCACTGTATTCACCGAGGAAAATGAAATGTCAGGTGAAATACAGCGAGATAAGGTAAACTCCCCAGTACAGGTCACCTGTCTAACCCAGGAAGAAGTACAGTGCCGCCTACAAAAAAATCAAAATAGATAAAATCACCAGGTCCAGATGGCATTCACCCCCTCGTGTTCTAAAGGAGTCACATAATATAACAGACAGACCCCTATTTTTAATCTTCAGTGACAGGGACTGTTTGAGGGTTTACTAAGTGATGATATTTTGGAATATCTTGATAAAAATAAATGTATGACTCCATATCAGCATGGCTTTATGAGAAATCGGTCCTGTCAAACTAACCTGATCAGCTTTTATGAGGAGGTGAGCTCCAGACTGGACCAGGGGCAATCGCTGGATGTCATATATCTGGATTTTTCCAAAGCATTTGATACGGTTCCACATAAAAGGTTGGTGCATATAATGAGAATGCGTGGACTGCGGAGAATATGTGCAAGTGGGTAAGTATTTGGCCCAGTGATAGGAAACAGAGGGTGGTTATTAATGGTGTTGATTCTGATTGGGTGACTGTTACTTGTGGGGACCACAGGGGTCCGTCCTGGTTCCTATTTAAAATATTCATTAATGACCTTGTTCCTTGGGATGACTGATGTGGAAAAGAACTTTGGAGTCTTAATAGTAAATTTAGCTGTAGTGACCAGTGTCGGGCAGCTGCTGCCAAGGCAAATAATCATGGGGTGCATCAATAGGGGTATAGATGCCCCCGACAAGGAAATAATTCTACCGCTGTACAAATCACTAGTCAGACCATACATGGAATACTGTGTACAGTACTGGGCACCGTCACCAACATGAGGGGGCGGGGCTATGAAGTCACGAGCTCCCAGCGCCGGCTCTAAGCAGTTGGGAACATTTTGTTCCAAACGCTGAGCAACGGAGTACCCCTTTAAGGGTTTAAGGGGGCTACAACACATTACCTTCTGACAACATCCAACTTGTTAAGGAATTCATAAATACGAGAGTGGTAGTAGTAGCACTTGGCCACTATTATGTCAAGTGCCCGCCGGTTCTGAGGGTTGATCTTCTGCATCAGGTCATCTGATACTTTCTGTGCCTGTAAATAAAAGATACAGAAACTTGAGTGCTTGTATTTCTTGCAAGCAAAGTGTAAGGGTGAAAGTAACAGAAGATATAGAGTGGGGATGTGTTAAGTTTCACTTCTAGATAGGAATCAAAAGCCACTGTCATTTACAGATTAATATGAAGCCATTTTGGCCCTCTTAGACCATAGTATAGTAAAAGTATTTTTTTTTTTTAAACAACGTTCTGGAATAGAACACCAAGCCTATGTATTTCTTACCACTGTAAGGGCACACAGTGGGTTGATTTACTAAAACTGTATAATTTTTGGCAATATAAACTTGGACAAGATAGTCCAAAATTGCTGTAGATTCTTCACAGTGGCTCAGGCTGTTCAGGGGACTTGTCCAAAGGACTAAAACGGGAGCACAAAATACTTGTCCATTGTGACAATCCACCTGTCCTGAAACAAAAAATAATTTCAACCAAAATAGTATGTAAATAAGGTCTTTAATAATAAAAATAAAGCATAATGGATGGGGAAGAAGGAAGGTGCCCTGGGTGTTCCTGATTTGACTTTCTGATGTGCATATTTTTCTCATGTATATGTTGTAGTACTATTGATGTTGCGGCACTTTATTATATGTATTCTTTATGCATGGGTCATATCTGTGCTGTATACCTCCAGCGAGACCTTGTATAGAGCTGTAACAAGCCATTACCCCTGTCTGAGCGCTAGGGATGTCCATATAACAGTTGCTGCCATCTCCTTATGTATTTGAAATATATGTCCTTTATTTCTATATTTTAATAACGATTTTGCTTTTATGCCATTTGGTTCTGCTGCATCGTGCTTTTTGCAGGTCTATAGTTAATAAGGTTGCGTATGGCAGATAACTAATGTGTCTGTTACATTCACAGCTATGGAGCAGTGTTTTTCAAACTCCAGCTGATGCAAAAATATAACTCTCAGCCAAAGGCTGTCCGGGCATGCTGGGAGTTGTAGCTTTGCAACAGCTGGAAACACTGTTTGAAAAACATTGCTATGTAGTAATATGCCGGTTATGGTATATTATCCTCGCTCCCTCCCCCAAATACATAGTTAGCTTCATTGCACTGTGTTTGTTTGACCTCTGGCCGCG